>NC_084821.1:71852947-72157326 GCF_958449725.1 Rosa rugosa | reverse complement strand
TATCTATATAAACACACACACAAAATATATATCTATATGTGTCTATATATATATATATATATATTTATAAACACACACACACATATAGATATATCTACATATATAAACACACACACACACATACATATATATATATATATATATATATATATATATATATATATATATATATATATATATATATATATATATATATAAACACACACACACACATACATATATATATATATATATATATATATATATATATATATATATAATATTTTGCGGGCTTTTACGGGCCGGGCCTAGCGGGCTTTTGGCGGGCCAGACCGGGTTTTTGCGGGCCTCCATCGGCCCACCAAGGCGGGCTTTTGCGGGTTTTTTGACTGGCCGGGCCGGGCCAAAAGCCCTGCGGGCCGGCGGGCTTCCATCGACCCACTTGATCCGCGGACTTTTTGATGAGGCCTAAGCAGATGCATGACAGAGAGAGCACATAGAAGCAAAAGAAAAGCCTCGCTGAAGTAAGAGATCATCTGTTAAAAGCTTACCATGAAGAAATTTCCATAAAGTAACAGAGTTTCGAGGACGAAAGCATTGACGCCAAACCCATCTATCCCAAAGAACGATTGCCTGTTTACTCCTCTTGAACTCATAGGCTATAGATAAAGATAAACTCCCATCAGAAGAATCCAACCACACCAGCTTATCCTCCATGTCTGAATAAGGAAGTCTAACAGCTGAAATTTCTGACCAAAGTGCAGAAAGAACTATATGTAGTCGATGAAAACCAAATTGGTCATTGACCCAATAACATTTAACTGTGATAAATCAATGCCTGAACTTCAAAGTTACGATAGACCAAAAAAAATAACTCTGAAGTTATGAAGGCCAATACTAGAGATAGGGTTGAAGAGTTAAGATTTAGGTGTTAATTACAGTCGAAAATGCTAGATTTGTGAGCTTAGGCCAGATATCCATCGTTACTAGCTTAGCAAGATTTTTTTATTTTATTTATTTATTTTTAAGTAGAAGTGGATAACATTCTATCAACAGCTAATTCGGTCAGAAGCTAACAGATACTTATCATTTTGTCGTTTTATCTGAATTCTTTTGTTGTTTGACTGGCCGTTGAAGTTATGAGATTAAGCTTAAAAAAATGGTGTAAGTGTCGTGTTCTGCCATTGATAATCTATTGCTGTTATCTATTTCAAAAAAATGAATTCAGAAAGATATTTATTTGTACGTAGTTGGAACTTGGAACTCCCTTCTTTTCTTTTCTTTTTTCTTTTTGCGTTTGGAAAGTGTACCTCATTAGAGTGAACACATAGGCGTAACAAGCCCCCAGTGCAAAAGTTACAAAAAAAACCTCAAAAAGAGAAGAGACACTCCATCAGAATTTTGGAGCTTAAAATTGCAATTTCAGAGAAACTGAGGACTTTCCCATTCCTCCGCTCCGCCTCCAAATTTTTGGTTCACTTTCTCTTCCGCTCTCTCAGTGTCTCTCTCTCAAAGCGAAAGAAAGCCCTCACATCCGTCACCAGTAAGCTCTTCTTCTTCTTCGTCCTCTCTCACTCTCTCTCTCTCTCTGTGCGCAATTCCTCGTGACCTCGTCGGCAAGATTCCTAGATTTCCATTGGACATATGCGTAATTACGTAATTGCCCTTCGCTTCCTGGTAATTTACCCGAACGGACGCCTCTGCTTGTTTGGTTATCTGCCTTCGCTTCCTTATTAGCATGCTGAAACTTCCCTATAAATTGACTCGCTTTATTAAAATGATATGGGAATTAAATAAGGTATCGAGAAGTGTTTTGTTCATAAATGTTGGATTAATTAGTGAGTGGATGGATTAAATATGATATCTGGGTCTTTTCGATCTATTTAAAATTCACGTTTGGAAGAACTTTGTTATTAATTAATGTGGTATGCTATTTCTCTTTCAGTTTGATCTGGGAAAATTCCCTAAATGACAAACCAAAATGGGCATATATTACAAAATTGGAATTTTGGTAACAAATTCTTGACACTTGGTCACGTCTATGTGAGAACTTATGGGAGTGACACTCTCTTTAGTAGTTCTGCTTCTAGTTTTCAGTGTTTTTGAATAAGATTTTATCCTGGATCGGTTACAGCAGGTGCTTTCAAGAGAGGTGAGATTATATGAAATTTTCTCCCACTGCATACATATTATGATTATGTCTGCGCGCGCAGGGGCGTGCGCTCATATGTAAATAAATTGTGTTTGAAAAGTACATTTATATGTGTTATATGTATACATATGTCCAAACGGTCAATTATTTCTGATTCCTCGAGTGTTTATCCGGCCTGCAGGTTTAAGATCGGGGGGTTGACCTCCTGTAGTTTTGGCCTTTTGGGTGGATCTGAGGATGGAGCTCTGCTGAACATTTTGGAAGGGAGAAGCCAGGTTGTTGCTCTCATATTATAATAACATTGTCTTTCCATCAGATAGTTTTGATACTAAATGGCAGGTAAATCTATTGCTTCCTGTTATTTAGACAAGTATATCTAGCTGTTGGGAATAATTTACTTTACTTGCTTAGTTTGAATACATGCAGATGAAAATTTTGAATGAATGAACTCGCGTGAGATGTGTGTATATTCTGAAGGTGACTCTCGTGAGAGAAACTAAGGAACCTTTTCATTTCTGAATCATCTATGGGGCGCAAAGGGAGCGGTGTTGATACAGAAATTCAGGAGAAACCAAGCACATTCTGGACACAGTGTCCCATTTGTTGGGCAAAACTTCAATACTACACGGAGTTTCTGGATCGGTTGCTCCGTTGTCAAATATGCCATAACACATTTCAAGCTCGTGAATTCTTAGAAGATGTTGATGCAGAAGCTCTCAGGAATCAATGTCCAAACCATAAAGAGCCTCCAAAACAGTGTCCACAGGACCCCCCAAACACATTCTGGACACAGTGCTCCTTTTGTTGCGCAAAATTTCAATACTACAGTGATACTCTGGGTCGATTGCTTTGTTGTCAAATATGTCAGAAAGCATTTGAGGCTCATGAATTGAAGAACGATGTTCATCCAGAATTTTTCAGGAATCAATTTTCGAATACTGTGGAGCCTCCAAAACAGGGTCCTTCAAACTTAGCCTCACAAGATTTGAGGAAGGGTCAATCTTCTGGTGTCGCTGAGAAGAAGAGGAATATTGGAGCTGCTGGTGTACATAAGAAAGAGGCAAGAGAAAATGTTAGTTTCCCTCTGGATAAAAATTTTCCAAACAAGAAGAGGAAAACAGAAGAATTTGAGTTAAAAGCAAAGGAAGCCACCATGCTAGATAAAGAGGAAAGCAACTTCAAAGCTGATGTCAGTTCTGCAGCAAATGTAGCCACTCTGGAGAGCATTGAGGTTCCTGATCCTCAATTTCATAAGTTTGTAGTTGATGCAGACATGTTGGCAAATCTTTGTCAAGCTAATCAAACATGGGCTCTTTATGATACAGCAGATGGCATGCCCAGATTCTATGCTATTGTCAAGAAGGTCCTCACCCCTGGATTTAAGCTGAAAGTCAGCTGGCTGGACGCGGATCCAGATGACCAAGGTGAGATTGATTGGTGTGAAAAGGAGTTGCCAGTTGCTTGCGGTAAGTTCAGACTTGGAGACTCTGCAGAAATTACGGATCACCTTATGTTTTCTCATCAGATGCACGCCACAACAGGGAGTCTTACAGGCTCTGTTTTGGTATATCCTAGGAAGGGAGAAACTTGGGCCATCTACCAGAATTGGGATATTGGGTGGAGTTCTGAGCCGGAAAAGCACGTATCTTACAAATATGAATTTGTTGAAGTCTTGTCAGATTTTGTGGAAGGTGATGGAATTGGAGTTTCTTATTTAGGCAAAGTAAAAGGATTTGTTAGTTTATTTCAGCAAACCGAGCAGCATGGGTTTCAAGTACAACCTGATGAGCTTTATAGATTTTCTCATCGAATTCCCTCTTTCAAGATGACTGGTCATGAAGGATTTGGTGTTCCCTCAGGATCCTTTGAGCTAGATCCTGCTTCTTTGCCCTCCAGTATTTTGATTCATGATGTACGTGATTTGGAAATCGATAACAGAAGGAAGAATACTGAACCTAGTGATTTGTCTGGTGAATTTGTAGAAAGGTTGGTTCTGTAAGTGCATGCACTGGTATGCAACAGGAGAATATGTGGATTCTAAATGTGAGTTCTATGAAAGAGAAGTGCACAGAAAACTTAAGCCAGGGAAACGTCTCTCAACAAAGTGATATTCCATAAGCGGATAACAAAAACAACACGCAGAAGAAGCATCATAAGACCTTCAGTATTAGAAGATCCACCAAGGGATATAAGCAAGACTAGAGCCATATCAAATGTAGTGATGAAGTGTCCAGATACAGCAATTTCATATTTGTAGCATATTGATGTTGAGGATGAAAACCATGTCATCTTCCCTTGTTTTAAATAAACTTAACCAGTAGCCAGTGTAATGACAGGATGCATTCACGTGTTTTCAGTTTTAGAGTTGTTGTACATGGATCTGAAGTATGTCTTTTTGATTTGTTTGTAGCTTCCATCTCATATTCCGTTATTGACTTTCATTGAAAATTTTGTTTTATGGAAGTGTGTGGATGTATCGACAATCATATTTGATGTCTCGACAATCATATTAATTTCTAATGTATACTTGATTTTCTTCAAACAAGAGCTTTGAAGGGAATTTACCCCAACATATTCTCTTGCAGCACAGTGCTGATCATCAGTTTGAGAGATTGTTGAAGGAAATGTGTGCTGATGAGAATTTACCCATCTAACGGTTTTATTTTGAGGTAGTAATGTACATTAACAGCAAGAAGTTGAGGATTGATAATTGATCTCTCTCCTTGAGGATTGATCGATTCATTTCCCCCAAGAAAAAACTTTGAACTCTTAGATCCAATAATGTAGATGAATTTTGAGGATTAAATATGAACTTAATAATTGTCTAAACAAACTGTAGATGAATTTTGATGCTTGTTTAATTTTTATTACTTTAGATTTTCTATAATTGTGGTTTGTGCTAGACTGCTAGTTTTGCATGCCATTTCAGTACTCCTTGCTATTTTTGCAACCGCGTACAGTTTCTGAAAGTCTACTTCCTCACCTGTCCATCTGCACTATTGCTTTTCATCAATGCATTTTCTTGTGCCCAAGTTTTTGCAAGACACTATAACATTCATTTTCAAGTCATCCAACTCGTGCATTTGTCCCGAAAACAAAAGCTCCTGCAATAGCCAAAACTAATCAGTCATGAGTCTAATGGCATGGATACAAAGTCATGTACAACTAGTGATTTATCTAGTTAGGAGTTGGCTGATAACAGAAAAGGAAATCTTACCTAGTGTAGGCATCAAAAAGGAAAGCACAGCAATCCCAGCAATCTTTAATGCCAAACCAACCATGATCATATCTCGGATTTCAACGTGCCCGGTAGCAAATCCAACTGTATTTGAGGGGGTTGATGTGGGAAGCAAGAAAGCAAACTGCGCACCAATGCCTCCGGGAACCATAAGAAGCAGTGGATGCACGTGTATAGTTTTTGCCATCTGAATTAGGAGAGGCACAATAAGCGTCGCAGTGGCATTGTTGGATGTAATCAACTCAGTGATGGTACTGCTTATGAGACACACAGCAGGTGCCATAGCTAAATATGGGACTGCCTCCAAGAAATCCAATGTTTTCGACAATATATCTGCAAGGCCACTTGATCGGACTCCGTCTGCTATGGCCAAACCAGCACCTAGTAACAATATGATGTTCCAGGGTAGCTGCTTGCATTTGTTCCAGTCCATCAACTTCTCACCCTTTTGCTTTCTGCTTGGAACAATAAACAACAAAGTTGCCACCATAACCTACATTGTTTACAAGTCACACTTCAAAACCAAAGTTAATATCAAGACAAAATTACTGATCTCCTACTCTTAATACTCACACTGGCAGTTCCATCGCCGGCACGCCCCTTGAAGAGGACTCCCCAGCCAGGAATATCATCTGTTATGCTTCTTGTCATCCACAAGAAAATCAGCATCTGCACACCAAAAAAAAAAAACAGAAAATGAGATGAGATTTGGAACATATTTTGTACATAATCAATGGTTCAATACTATAAAAGACTAACGTTCTTGATTCTCACCAAAAACAAAGCCAAAACCATTTTCTCAGCAAAAGCCATTGGACCTGGTACATCAACCACTTAAGAAATGCAATGAGACACAAGAAACATCTGTCGATGACTAATAGTTTGAGGGGTCTTACCCAACATCTCGAGCTCTTTCTTCAAATAGTCCTTGTCGAAATAAGAAGAGAGAGCCTGGCCCGAGCTTCTCGAGCAATACAAGAAGCAAAGGATCCCCCACATTGTGAAGAACATCAACAAAGCCGAAGGGAACCCGAAAAGGAACCAGGTGCTGAATGTGATCGGCTTTGCTTCTGGAAAATAGCTCTTCCACATTCCGATCAATATGAGATTCACACCTGTCCCAGTGAGAGTGCTCATCCTTCCTATGGTTGTTGAGTATATCACCCCTAGAATCACAGCTCTGCAAAACTTGCCCACAACGACTGGCTGGTTGGGACCCGTCGGAAAGTGGTGAAGGATTCCGGTGGCTACCGGCACCATCAACACCGCTGTTGCCACGTTGTGCATCCACATGCTAACGAAAGCTGTGGTAGCACATATTCCCAGAAGCAGCAATGGCGGATTCAGAGGATCTCCGCAGAATAACAGTGTAATCTATTATGTAATGCATAATTGAAATCAGAAATAATAAATAAAGTAAGATGTTCGATGAAATGTCTTAAAGTTAAAAACTATTTCGAGGTAGAAAACTAACATTTAGAATAGGAAGGAAGTAGTACTGACGTTTAAGGCCAATCTTTTATGGATGTTATAATGCTCAACAGCAAGAGCCAAAATAAAGCTTCCAAGAACAAGGGCAATGACATCGTTCATGTACAAGTGTGCAACATCATCCGCGGAGGCAATGCCAAAGAATGGGAAGAGAAATAGTGGAGACATTGATGTTATTGGCATAGGCAGAGCCTCTGTGAGCCACCAGGCGAAGATCCAAGCAAGCACAGCTAGCATGTTCCGGCTAGTCACATTGCCATCGAACTTGACACAAAGGCACACAATGGTGCTCAAAATAGGTCCTAGGAGAATGGACAGGTTGTTGGATGTTAGAGTTGATTTTAATGACGAACAGAAGCAGCTGCTCTTTGATTTTTGGATTGAATTATCCTCAACTGGGAGAAGTGGGGTCTTCTCAGGGGTGGTGGGACTGTCCATGTGATTCTTCTTCTTGATTGTTTTATTGTGACGAGATGAGAGGAAATGGTATTGTTTAATTTGCTTCGTAGTGTTCCATTCTGCGTTGTTCATAAAATTGGGGTCCTAAGAGTCATGAACTTCATTATCCAAGAACATCAAATTTTTCTGTGGCTGTGTGATTATTATACACTGTAGCATTGTATAGGGGAGCGTCATTTGCGCTCCTCTGTTGCATTCCCTCATTCCTGTGCGAAAGTGCAGGTAATGGTTTTTTAGGAAAGGCAAATAGATTTCTTCAAGAAACAAAATCATATGGAAAAAAATGTGGCATTAATTGTATGGAATTACATTTCCAATTTTAGTTCTAATAATGATTTGGAGAAAATTTTCAGCATGGTCATCAACTCATCAAGTCATGATAATGCATAAGAATGAAATTAAGGGGCCCGAAGAAATAGAGAGAATCACCAAATTGGAAATTACTATATGTAAGGTGAGAAATCGAAAATACACAGAACAGTGCAACCAATGAAGTAATGCAAAAATTACAGAGAGAATGTGGGAGAAGCAAAGTAAGCTGCTGCCCCTTCTTTCCTTTTCTTCAGTATCTGTATACTGTAGCTATATACATTAACTCCTCTGTACCAAGACCCAACTGAGCATCATTGAACTGGTTCATTTGTCCCAAATACATAAGTTCCTGCAGTAGCCAAAATGGAGCAATCACATATTGATACAAAATCATGTACAACTACTAAAGATAAGGTGGTAGAGAGACGAAATAGGAATGTTACCAAGTGTAGGCATCAAAAGTGTCAGCACCGCAATTCCGGCAATCTTTAATGGCAAGCCAACCTTGATCATATCTTTGATTTCAATGTGGCCAGTGGTGAACCCAACTATATTCGAAGGGGTTCCAGTCGGAAACAAGAAAGCAAATTGAGCACCGACGGCTCCTGGAATCACAAGAAGCAGGGGATGCACATTCATACTTTTCGCTATCTGAATTAGGAGAGGGATGACAAGTGTGGTAGTGGCATTGTTTGATGTAAACTCAGTGATGGTACTACTTATGAGACACACGGCTGGTGCAATTGCCAAGTAGGGGACTTGTTCCAAGAAATCTAAGGCTTCGGATAGTATCTCTGCAAGGCCACTAGTTCGAACCCCATCAGCTATGGCGAAACCAGCACCTAGTAATAACACAATGTTCCATGGTAGCTTCTTGCATTTGTTCCAGTCCATCAACTTCTCACCTTGTTGCTTCTTGTTAGGAATAATGAACAGCAATGTTGCCATCATAACCTACATTACAGGTTTCAACTTCCAAGTCACACTTCAATTTCTAAAATCGAACTTGAATAACAAAAGTGAAAAGACTATCTTTACATATGACCGGTGAGAAAGAAGAAAATATCATTAAGGGCCAATACTCACACTGGCAGTTCCATCACCGGCACGCCCATTGAAGAGGGCTCCCCAGCCAGGGATCTCATCTGTAATGCTTCTTGTCATCCACAAAACTATCAATATCTGCACAAAGAATCACAGCATGGTTCTAGTTATTCTATTTCACTCGCTTTTATAGAATAACTAACGCATAAAGAATTAGACAAATAAACACATAGTTGTATACAGCCGGTGATAAACAAGAGAGCTTCATTCAAGGCATGCACTCAAAGCCTCAAATTAACTACATACTTACGTACCGAAAACACAGCCAATATCATCTTCTCAGCAAAAGCCATTGGACCTAAACACATGAACACTACTTATAAGTTGATTGAAAACAACAACAACAAAGTTATATAGCTACTTCAATCAAAGAACACTAATTGAGGGTGTGATACCTAACATTTCAAGCTCCCTCTTCAAATGGGCTTTGTCCAAATAAGCAGAGAGAGCAGGGCCTGAACTTTTGGAACAATACAAGCAGCAAAGTATGATCCACAAGGCCAGGAAAATCAACAAAGCCATAGGAAACCCAAAGAGGAACCAAGTACTGAAGCTGATCGGGTCCTCTTCTGGAAAATAGCTCTTCCACATTCCAACCAATATCAGATTGACACCTGTCCCCGTCAGAGTACTCATCCCTCCGATGGCAGCGGAGTACGTCACCCCCAGAACCACAGCTCTGCAAAACTTGCTGGACACGACGGACTGGTCGAGACCCACCGGAAAACGATGCAAAATTCCGGTCGCCACCGGCATCATCATCACCGCAGCTGACACGTTGTGCATCCACATGCTGACAAACGCTGTCGTGGCGCAAATCCCAAGGAGGAGCAGGGGAGGATTCAGTGGATCCCCGCAGAAGAGTATTGTAATCTGTGTAGGCCCGCATGCATAATTCACTCAAATAATTAGTCCAAAACCAAAAACAAAAACAAAAAAAAACAAATAATTGAAGGAACTATGTGTTTAACACCATAGTTAAGAATTCAAAATTTCAAATTGGTTAATCCTATTTTTTGCTAATGACATTAAATAATATCCTTAATCTTATGCATTGCGTTGTTGGCATTCTATCCCTAGCTAAAGAACATACACTCATCCAAACTAAAATGCAAAGAAAATGACACGAAGTATACAATCATGTCCGATTCTCATAATTCTTTGAGAATTTTTCACGAAAATGAAAACTCTTTTGCTTTGATCTATTTGGTTAATGCTTAAAAACCCCAAAACAGAGAGAAAACGAAAGTTGGAAGCTCACATTCAAGGCCAGTCTTCTGTGAATGTTGTAATGCTCAACAGCTAGAGCCAAAATGAAGCTGCCGAGAACAAGAGCTATGACATCGTCCATGTAAGAGTGAGCAACATCATCAGCCGAAGCGATTCCGAAAAGCGGGAAGAGGAAGAGAGGAGCCATGGAGGTTATAGGCATCGGCACGGCCTCCGTCAGCCACCAAGCGAAAACCCAAGCCAGCACTGCCAGCATGTTCCGGCTACTCACCGGCCCCTCTATCTTCACAAAAACGCATATGATTGCGCACAGAAGAGGTCCTAAGACTACGTAGAAGTTCTTGGGTGTGAGGATGGATTTCAGAGCTGAATGAAAGCTCTGTGATCGGTGGATTTGGTCGTGAACTGGGAGAAGTGGGGTTTTCGGGTCATCGGAGATCGTATTGTGATCCTCCATTACTTGTTAGCGTGATGGAATGAGATCGAGAAGAGATGGTTTGGTTTTATACTTTAATTATTGGTGGTGATGAGGGATTAGAAAGAAGTAGTAGACAAGTTCTCTTTGCTTTTAAAGAATTGTTCAAAACTTCAAATGACTTAATTCTTTGATTATTCTGGATGATTGCTACTAATAAATGTCATTTATGTGCTCTGGGTTGTAGAAATTATATCCAGGAACGCGGCAAAGTATGACATTTTCTCCTTTGGACAGTCTTTCACTCCATTTTGGTAGGGCCAATAGTCCACAAACAGTGCCACATGGGCACAAAAGAACCACTGTTTTTTTCTTTTCCTCATCCTTTTTATTTTCTTATTTCTTCCTCAAACATGGGATTAGATGATACTAGCTTTGGCAAGTTACGCTCTACATCAGGAATGATTTTCTAATTACTTGGTAATCAAGAAATTAGCCGTGGCTTTTGCATCCATCTAGTGTTAAGAAGTAGGAGTAAATTGATGTAAGTTTCAAGTTTTGATCTCAATTCTTCGAAATTAGCAGTGGCTTTTGCATCCATCTAGTGTTAAAAAATATGAGTAAATTTATGTAAGTTTCAAGTTTTGATCTCAATTCTCCGTATATTAAGTTATTTAACTGATAAAAGTGAATATAGTTGTGTGAAACTTCAACAACTTACATGCTTCAAAACATGTTTTTTTTTTTTATATCAAATGTGGATATGTCGATATGATTAGTATGGATTTAAGATGACGTGTCTTACATGAATTCAAAATATGTTTTTTTTTTTTATATCAAATGTGGATATACTAATATAATTAGCATGGATTTAAGATGACGTGTCTATACAAGTGGCGGGCTGCAATCGATTGTCTGGCTCAAGATTGAGTTAACACGTAAGCAACTTTGCATAATCTGTTGATTTAGTGTTCCTGTCGAATGGGGACGTCTCTCCAAATAATTCATATAAAACCTAAGAGGATGGCCCCGTGAACCTCAAATAATTCACTTGAAAATTCAAACCAATGGACTCAATTATCTTGTATGTAATTATCGAAGTCATTAACATACTTCTAATTCCTTTTACTAATATGATCACTGGTTAGGATTGGATCATCATATAAACACCTGGTTATTGCCAAACTTGGTGTCTCTGTCAGAAGACAAAATCGTCATTTCATAGAGCAATAATATGCAGTCGATCCATTCTGTATGGCTCTTCTTTTTTGTTGAGTGGTTGGTCATTGGTGGATGCATTATCATTGCACTCGAATTTGGCTAAGGCTACATCTTAGAGAAAGAGGAACGTGTGGGACTAAGAACACAATCATCTTGTGCAATAATGCAGATTCTGTACATGAAAGTGATGCACGAATTAATAACAATACACAAACATGGGCGCAATTCTATTCTTCTCTAACTACTGGTACATACATCTCACATGGGAGTGGGATATGTGGCAATTATCATGTGACACCAGTCAATCATCATGTGATGCTAATGGATTTGAGTATCAAAAGAGCAATGTTAGGAAACCTCATTACGGACCTCGTTTAACATGTTTTTTTTTTGTTTTTTGAGAAGAAATAGAATCCATTAATAACCAAAAAAATTACAAAGCATTGGAATAACCGGTTGTGGTATCAACACCACGACACATATTCCTACCAAGATCCCTAGTTATGGGTCCGTCACTAATAGTAACTTCCATGAACCGAAAAGGTCCAACCCCTAACCAATTTTTACACCTATCACCCCAGGCTACACAGAACGATAACCAATCCCGAGTGTCCCGATACGACCTCGTCACCAACATCCAAACGAACCACTCCACCCTCTTCCACACCGTGTCCATATACCGCCAGACCACGTGCAAGGGAAATCCACCTTTCTGTTGATAACCAAACAGCATCGAAATTGTAACACATTGTTCCCAGGAGTAACACCATACATATGGCTCCACATCACGACCAAAACCTCCAAACCCTAGCTCAATTGAGTAGGGACAATTTATTTGACCTAACCAAAAACCTGAAACTAAAACTCTAATAAAAAACTGAAACCTAATAAAACAAAGTACCAGGCTATGTTGAACCACTTCCATCTTCCTCACCATTGACAACAGACCGACGGCAAACCACCATGAGTGCAGCCAAGTGAGCACACCCCACCGAAGACACCCAAGCCAAGTACTCTGCCACGACCAGCTTGGGATCTCAGGCCACCACCATCCTCCTTGGTTGAAACTCATTACCGACCATTGTGCAAATCCATCCCAAATTGATCTGAAACCAATCCGGCCTCCCATCAATTCGAGAATCCCTTTCAAACACTCTATCCTCCACCCAGCCACACGCCTCAGAGAAAAGACCAGTGCCATACGATCCATGGCCTGCCGCCGCCACGATCTGGTCACTAAACACCTTCCCGTCGCCGATAGCCGAGCACCCTTCACCAACGTCTGCGCCGCTGCTTGAGAAAGATGAAAAAGCCTACACAGCCAAGAGCACCTAAACCCAGAGAAAAAGAAGAATCCTAGAGCCCCAGGAACCCGTCCGGCAACACCCACCACTCGTCGACGGGGCAGGAAGCCGCCATCAACGCGGGAGCGCCGCCGGACAGGCCTCAACGCCAGCCTCTGTCTTTCCAACCCTAGACCTCTCTCACCTGTTTTCTCGGAGCAGCAAACAATTATTCCTTTAGTATTTTTGCGATTAAAATCTACAGACATGTTGGTTTAACATGCTTTTAGAACTATCAAATATATTTAATTAAAACCGCCAGTTGACAAAAAAAAAGTGGTTAAATGTAACTTCAAGCAGTTGTAGGAGCAATTTTTTGATGATTAATGAAGGTGCGCGCATGTTAGAATACTAGTTATGTAACAATAACAAACATGTGCTTTCTTATAAAGCACTTTCTAATTTCAACAGATTTTACATACTTGAGTGTCAAACTGTCAATAGCTACTTTTTCAATTTTCATTCTAAAAAAAAAAGTTACTTTTTCAATTTTTTTTTTTTTTTAAACAATGTCAAACGGATCATAATTTTTTTGGTGAGTAATACCGTCCTAGTAGCAATATGCGTTGGAGAGAAAATGATAGATGAATTCAACACCTTTTTTCAGACTCATAGGCATACCTTTGTGAATCAGCCATGTGAAATAATAGGCAAATCTTTGTTCTTATTATTTTTCAGGCATCAGTTAGTTGATTAATTCACCACCAGAGACAAAAATAGCTTGAATCTGTGTGACTTGGGGAAGCTTCGTCCTCTGTTCTAAAGTACATAAACAATTCTGACTTGCTAGCTAGCTTAGCCGGACATTAATGACTCTGTGGGTCTTTTCTTATGATACACTCTGACTTGAAAATGAAAGCTAGAGAAACATTTTAATCCTCGTCATCATGGTTTTACAGAAAACGATTCATCTGCACCAAACTTGCTACAAGTTACGTACGTACAGCCAGCTAAACGATATAGGATCGAGAAGGAGAAATGATCTCATTGCTTACCTCTAGCTTGATGGCTTTGGTCGCATAAAAAGGAGATGAACTGGTCTAGATTCGAATCAATAATGACCAATATTACTCGAACTCTCGAATGTCGTATGGTTAACTCGAAACACAGAAACGAAAAAAATACGAAACCCAAATCCCAAACAGTGTTGTGAAATTTTAATTAAAACTCGCAAGCGCACGAATCGTCGTTCGTATAGTGTGCAAGTACGAGGTCGTTCCAACTGAGGATTGATAATCAATTTAAATCCTAACCTAATTAATCCAAACACAAAATCATATAAACAATCAAACTAAAGAAAATATGGTTTTAAGGTTTTTGACTAAACAAATAATGTGAAAATTAAAGACAGAAAGAAAGAAACAAATAATGATAAAACCTAGGGTTTCGGAATCAACCACTAATTAACAATCCTATTTATGTTTCAATGCAATTAACAGATTCTTTTGTTTCTCTAGATGATAATTCTCGTATCTAAGTCCTTCTCAGGTACTCTAGACCATAGTTTTCCTTAAGTGTATGATGCTTTCCCTCTCGGGTAAAGATCTTATATCCTAACTATGCAGTTTATCCTTCTCAGGTATAAATTTAACATGCAAGACTCATTATGCTTTAGAAAACAAGGGAATCAAGCAAACCATTAGTCTTTCTCAAGTAATAATGTAATTTACCACACTTAATCACAAGAAGCTAATCAAATTATACTGCATCTCTGCTTCAAATTTGTCTTCCAATTACTATATGCAAAGCCCTAAGGTGATCAATCAAAGAACTTAAACATAAAGCATCAATTCAAATAGTGATTAAGCATTCATCATAAAGAAACTACAAATCCATCAATAAAACATCAAAGAACATAAACAATCATGCTAGGGCATCATCCTAACCCTAGAAAAAGTTTAACAAAAGATAACTAAGTAAAACATAGGAAAAACATAAAAAGAATGGAAGGGGAAAAGAAGGGGAAGATGGATGAGTCGTCTCTGCTCCTTAGGCGTCTACATTGTGCTCCCGAGACTCCCCTCTCATGTAAATTCGTGCTCCCTTATATAGGGAAGATTTCTGCTCATCTTTGGCTTCATGTTTCCTTGTAAGACTTGGATTTGGATTTCTTTCTTCATTTGGAATGGGAAAAGCTTGAAATATCTCTTGTAAAAGTAGGAATAAGTTCCTCATTGAATCCTCATCTGAATTAACTTTCTTGAAACATTAGGATTGATGATCTTGTGCCACGGAACTTGAGTTCTCCACGAATGGTTGTAAATTCCCGAGCAGATTTCCTGTCCGACCTATCTTCACTCAAATAATCATAACTTGCTCTAGAAGAATCGAAATCGAGATCCGTAAAATTCTACAGAAAGTTGACATCCGTAGCTTTCCAATGATATAAGACTCATTGTCTGATTCGATCTGAGTAACTCCCAGTAATTCGAGGAAGTTGGATGTTCTGCACAGACAGATTCTGGGACCTGGGCGTCTTTTAATCCTAGTTAGCTCATTTTAACTTCTTTTCTTCTCTTTATGAGACAAGCCTACAAAAACACTATAACAACATAAATGACTCGAAATAAGGAGGACTAAGCATAAATACTAAGATTAAGAGACAAAGAAATATAGGAAAATATGAGCACATCAAACAGCACACAGAAGCCTCAGAAAAGGTAAACAATAAACCAAAAAAAACGTAAACCCTACCTGAAAAAGATGACTACCTTATCTCTCCTCACACACGCACTGCCTGCATCAATTAGGGTTAGGGTTTTGCAATCACACATTCACACCATCTATGATCCAGAGAGGAAGCGCCGAGCGGACGATGAGATCGCTGGCTTCAGTAGTGGATCGATTTGAGTAGTTCGAAGTTAAAGCCTCAGGTTGAAAAAGGGAGTTGAAGACCAGCTAATGGCCCGTACATACTTGTTCCTTCAAACAATCAAACACAATATGCTGACTAGCAACTCTAGCAACTTATGGTGTTGGCGGGAAAGACAGTTTTGCCGACTGCGTAAAGCATTTGAGTACTGAAGACTAACTAAAGAAAACTAACGAATGTTTGTTCGGGCCTTCGAAGAATTGAATTCTGTAGTTCCTGAATATATAGATGCTTAAAGGGCTAAACCGTGAACCCTAATATATATTTGCAGGGAAAGAACCAACAACATTCATTCGAAACACGGCCCTCTTCAATTGCCATTCTAATGATTCTAATTACCAATATCAATTGGGCTTTAGGCACAATGTGTGATTGGAGCTTGGAAGCGGTACTCGAACATAGGCCCGTTTCATGTGATTCTGAGTGCCTTTGCTCAATGACACTTTTGGTAGAAGCAATTTCTTTTTGTTACATTAAAGGGGGTCAAACTCTTAATTTAATCTAATTTTAATTTTGATTCTCAAACTTTCATCACTACTTGAACTAACCTCAAAATATTGTAGAAGTATTTTTTTTATTAGGTAGCCATTTTGTCATCTATTTTCTGTTTTAACTCTTAGAATTTCTTTATCCTTTATTTTAGTCCAGATGAGAGTGGGTTGAGAATCGAGTTAGAGTTAAATTAGATTAAGAGTTTGATTTTCCTCTAACATAACAAAAAAAAAACTCTTAGAATTTCTTCAATCAACATGAAAGGTGTTTTGGACATGAAGTCATGAGTAGAAAATAGAAGTTGTTTTTTTTTTTTGAATAAAGAAATTGTTTATGATTGAAGAAACTAAGAGCAAGTGACTTCAAGAGAGAGATTTTTTTATTTTTTTCCGATAAGTTTCAAGAAAGAATATATAGAGAGAGTTGTTTATGGTACGGCTGTGTTTATAAATTAAGTTAGTTTATGCTATGATACTAGAATAAGTGACTGTTAAATAAAGCAATTGAATATTTGGTAAATTAAATTTTTCAAAGTGTTTATAATATTAAAAACAGTAACAAAGTGTATTATTTTAACTTGAAATTAAAAGTGCTACTCTAAAAAATAAGTTGATTCTATAAGTTAGGTTGAGTGAGATTTGTTTTTTTTTTTTTTTTTTTAAACAGCTATTTTCAATTTATCAAATACATTATTGTGAGAATTTAGAGCACCGACGTGTGCTTACATAAAAGATTTTCTATTAATTTAAGCCTCTTAGAGCATCTCCAACGGAGTGGGTCAAGTTCATGCTCTAACGGTAATAAAAGACATGTAAATCCTCTCCAACCCATAAGTCATTTCGACCAGGGCTGTCAAATTTGACAGAACCATAATCATCTGTCTTTTATTTTTTTATTGTTTCTCTCTTCCTCTCTTCCTCTCTTCCTTCTCTCTCTTCTCTTCTCTTCTCTTCTATATCGTTCTTCCTAGTTCCTACCCAGACCAAACCCTTCAGATTCCTACTCAGATCTCCTCACCACGAGTAGCTCTTCACCATGGATGAGTTCGATTTCGACTAGAATTCTAATAAAATCATAAGAGAATAACAGACTAAAACTCTCTCTCTTTCATCTTACCCATACCAAATTAACTCATGAAAAACCTTCATGATAAATGTTTGTCTCAGTGGTGGCGGGATTTGAAAATGGTGGGTGGTATTTTGCAAGTAGGATTTATTGGGATGGTATTTTGATGAGCTTTTGTTTGGCACCAAATATTTAAGCTTTTTTTTGTGATTTGAGTTTATGAGAAGTGTGGCATATCTAGAAATTGGGGTTCGAAACATGTAGAAGAAGAAGGAATTGACCAAAACCAGTGTATTACGAGAGAGAGATGAAGTGGAGTTGTACAGCAAAAAAAAACAGAGAAGAAGTGGGAGACGTTGGGAAAAAATGGTTTATTTTTGTTATAAAATATTCTAAAAAAATAATATAATAATATTTAAATTTAACCTATTAACTGAAATATATTTATCAAAAATGACAATCGACACATCACTCTTCAATTTCAAATTTGACACAAATATTTTGACTATTCCATTAAGAGATGCTCTTAGAGCAAGTTCACCCGTTGGGTCACCAGGTCACCAGGGCAGGACACTATTCACTGCCACTGGATCTTTGCTTCCACCCGTTGGGTCAGGGTCACCAGTCAGTTACTGTTCATCGAATATTTTATTAATTTGTTTTTGTAAAATGAGAAATGTATGATGTAAATAAATAGTATTGATAAACAATTTTAAAATGCAATCAAAGAAAATTTTTTTGGTAGACAAATTATATGTCCACCGACACTCTTTTTTTTTTTTTTAACTCCACCGACACTTTTATCACATATACACTACCGACAAAGTTTTTGAAAAGTGTGAAAATATTTAAAACTTCACCGACACTTTTATCATGTACACCACCGACAACGTTTTTGAAAAGTATGAAAGCTATGAGGAGAAGGAACAAAAAATTTTGAGGAAGAAAGATGATTTTTTTGGTGTGAGAAGTAAAATAGGAAGTGAGGTATTTATAGGAAATTGTGGTTATATTTTTTTTGTTACCGTTGTAATGCTAACGGTTATTATTATTATTATTTTTTAAACCTCTTGGTAGAGAATGGAAGCCGTCAGATCCATCCCAAGACTCAAAATCAACGGTCCAGATATGTGGACCGTTGCATTCAAAATGGACTGGAAACCAACGGCTACACGCCACGTCACACCCCAACTGCACCCCCATGCCACTAGACGACAAAGTTGTCGCACCCAACGCGCCTGCTGCGCTGTCGCCGCTAGAAGACAAGCGCTTTGCCTTCACGTCTTGGCCTACGCGCGTCTCCCTTCTTCTCCTCTTCTTGGGCCAGCCTGGCAGCCTCGGTCACGGGCTCAGTCACCATGGTGCCCAAGTTGGTGCCCTGGGCCTCCCCCTGTAGTTTTGCCCCAGTTCCGGTGGAACGATGAACAGTTCCGAAATCCTCCCCCCCCCCCCAGCCTCCTTTTGACGTGGTGCCCGGGCAAGAACAAGCCCGGTGAACTTGCCCTTAGAAGTTTTCCCATATGCAGCCATAAGCCATAAGTAGCAAATTGAGTGTTGTCGACTTGTCGTGTTGCTCATTTTGGGAGGTCCACGTTAACCTTCCGCGTGGTCTCTCGACAGCGGATCTCATCGGCTTTAGAGCATCACGTGGCTCCCACTTCCCAACGAACAAAGGTTTCAATTCCCCGTTTAGTCTGAACTACTCTTCTTCTTTTTATTATTATTATTTTTTTTATGAAAGGAACTTCTTTATTCCGCACGGAAATAGTTACTTCCACTTTTAAAATGCCGCCATGCACTCCCCTTTTATGCAATTACCAAAACAACCCCCGACCATTGGAAAGTATTACACTATTACTGCTATACTTTATATGTTGCTGTAGTTGGTGAAAGACTTCGATCATCCCTCATTCAGTCATTCCCACTTGGTATTTGGCATTTGCTGTTAGATGACTATTTATATTATTGTTCAAGGAAAAAAAAACTGTATATTCAATCGTGATTTTCTTTTTCAGCCAAAAAGAATATATTAAGGATGTGAATTGTTAGTTCCCTCCCCTTCTCAAACCTTCTTCAGAGCTGTTACTCTGGGAGCTAACTATTGCAAAGCTAATATTAAAGTGTGTGATACTAAGGTTTCTAAGTACTTTTATATTAAATAGAATCCTCTAGATCATAATCAAATTAAAATAAATTTTGATGGTTCTGTGAGGCAGGATAATGCTTCTCTTGGCTTTGTTTTTAGGAATGTTGATGGTCAACCTATTTTTGCTGCTTCTAAGAATCTGGGACCTGCTTCAGTTCTCATTGCAGAAACTACAGCTCTCAAGGATGCATTACATGCTGCTCAACATTATAACTTTTCTAGAGTTGTAGTTGAAGGAGACTCTAAAGTGCTTATGGATTGTATTCTCAAGAAGATAGCTACTCCTTGGCGGATTAAGACTTTGGGGGGATATTTGGAAGCTTGCTTCTTCTTTCTCTTTCATCATGTTCAGACATATTTTCAGGGAGGCTAATTTTGTGGCAAACAAATTAGCAAACTTTGATCTTCATAATCGTTTTGCAGCAGTTTGGCACCATTGTCTCCCCCTTTCTGTGTCCCATGTGTTCCATTTGGATCAGCTGGGTGGGGGAGTGCCTAGAGGTTTCTCTCTGTAGTTTGTTTTCTTGTTTTGTTTCTGTCATAAAAAAAAAAAAGGATGTGAATTGTTTTGATTTTGTCAAAAAATGCTTCTCACGTTCCTAGTTGACCCTACTTAATTGCATTTGTTGTAACTTCTTCAACAATAAAATCCATTTGCTCTATTAGAAAATTTAGCATTGTAACATAAACATTGTATGAGGGGCCGATTGAGGGAAGATACAAAAATCTCTATCCTATAAAGGTGTCTTGCGAATTAATTAATTTGCCAAACACGATTTATAATATAATAAGATAATTTTAAAGTCATATAGTATGAAAATTAGCTCAAAATAGATTGATCAAGTTTATGAATGTACTAAAAACAGTTAAAATATAATCATGTTTTTAAATAAGGGAGTCAAATCCACATTCTCTAATTTGTAATTCACACTCCTTTATTTTTTTGGTCAAAATTCTCATAAAAAGACAAAATTTAAGTTAGTAAATACAAGATTCAAGTTACAAAAAAAAAACATAGAGTGTGGATTATGAAATTGGGAGTGTGGATTTCACTCCCCTTTAAATATTACAAATCAACGAACCTTTGATTGAAAGGCACATCACCAACAAACATAGAGGATGAACTATACATATGAAATTATCAAAAACTTATTTTTTATATGTCATTTTTATTATGTAAGACCTCTTCTTTTATTTTTATTTTTTTTGAAATGTGAATTCATTGAAACTTTTAACAATTACAATCGTTTAGAATGGCATCCCGGAAAATCATGGGAGTAAACACAAGCCACAAACGGCCTGAAGCCAGAGCTAAGCTAGAACAAACCAGAAGATGTCCTACACCAGCAAGTTGTTCATGTACAATAAAATACTGCTCTGAATCACTTATAAAGAAACTAACAAAAACTAAAGGTAAACTCCCAGCCTCCTCAAGATAATTACCAACAATGAGACCATTGCCATGATCTTGAGATTTGGGGACCAAACCATCAGAATCTGCAATTTGGGCATGCAAGAAAATGGCAGACCAAACACCTCTAGACTCGTCACAGCCTGCAACACATTGTTCGCCAAGGCACGCAATTGTGGTACTCACAATGTGATCACGCTGTGATTCTTCATAGAATGTAAAAGTGATCAATCGACCCAAAATTAAGAACAACACGCCCAAAATATTGAATACTGTTAAATTGAACAAAGTATTTAGCATAACACCTCATGGGTCCCAAATCCTTGGGGAAAGTAACCCCATATGGGTTCTACCATGGGTCGAAAGGAATCCCAGCTAAAAGCTCTAGCGTTCTGATCTAGACACCTAAATATTGGGCACCCAGACGTGATTGACCGCCATCACCACCTCTGACGTCGACCAAACAGCAGCCAGCAGCAACGTTGCCACCGTCAGACACTTCGCCCCATCAAAAGTCGTGCCGCCAGCAGGAGCATCACATGCAGTCGCTCGCACACGACCAACCACCAGATTCACTACCCCTTCACCCAGATCCGATCCACACCGGCCTCCCTACAATCAGACTTGGCTTATGAGACACCAAACAATCTCGCCGCTCGCGCTCTTGGGCTCGACGCTGTAAGCCAACCCCAAAGATTAGCACCGTACACCAACCCCAAAGATCTCGGTGTATTGGCACCGCTGTTTGCCTTCGACGGCGCTGCTAGGGAGAAAACCCTAAGACCTCTTCTTTTATGTTAGTATACTATTTTTTTTTTTTTCAAAAATATTTGGTCTTTTACCAAAAAGAAGAAAATTATTTGTTATAGAATACTTTTGTTTTTCACCGATTAGTTGAAACAAGTTATACAAAATGAACTATTCGATGTTACATACGTGGCAGGCTCAGTCCGGTAGCTAGTATTGAAGTACACCAATTGCGGTCCTTGACAGATGTACTAGTTTAGAGATTGGGTCATGTAGTATCAATAAGGGCAATGTATTTACTTTTATGTTTTAATACTCTAGATAAGTGAGCAGTGACTTTTAAGCTTCATTTTACTCGTTGGAACTATGTACCTCATTTAGACAAAAGTAGAGATACAGTAATTATTGCCGGAACTAAAAGATTTTGATGTTAGTGAAGCCGTATAAATACGATATTATTTTCCTTTTAAAGAAGAAAGTTACACAATCTGAGGTAGTTTTCAACATTCAATATTGTGCTATTTAAAATGCACGGAGGGCAATTCTGGCTACTCATATGTCCATGGAACTGGACGAAGAAGTTTTTGGGAGTGGAAAACTGGAAATATAACATCCCAAAACACAATAGAAAGGATAATTCCGTAAAAACAGCCTTCTATCCACCCGGTGCCCTCATCCTTACGCCACTCACACTTTCCCCCACTCCAAACTCCACTGACCCTGACCTAATTCACAGTTTCACACAACCACCAAGAAATGAAATCTGCAGAAGAAGAATCCTCCACAGACGCCCAGCACCGCCAAATCCAAGCCGTCCTGGCCGAGCTCCCGCCGGAGGTAATCATCAACATCCTCTCCCGCCTCCACGTCGGCCGCCTCCTCTGTTTCAGGTCCGTCGCCAAACCATGGCGGTCCCTAATCGACAGCTCCTACTTCAAAAACCTCCACCTCCTTCATTCCACTCAGACCAAATCCAATCTCACTCTTATCCTCCGTAAGGACTCCGACCTCTATTGCGTCGATTTCGATTCGCTAAACGACGCCGTCGAGCTCAATCACCCGCTCATGTGTTACAGCAACCGAATTAGGGTTCTGGGGTCCTGCAACGGCCTGCTGTGCATCTGCAACGTGGCGGAGGACATCGCGTTGTGGAGCCCCTGGATTAAAAAGTACAGGATTCTGCCGTCTTTGCCGTCGGATCGAAAGAGGGACAAAGGTATGTGCTTGTGTGGTGCTAGGGTTTACGGGCTGGGATACGACGCCGTTCATGACGACTATAAATTGGTCAGGATTTCGCAGTTTATCGGATGGGACTATGCGTCGTTTGAGAGTGAGGTGAAAGTTTATAGTCTGCGAATGAATGCGTGGAGAAAGGTGGATGACATGCCATATGTGCTGTGTTACACGCGAAAAATGGGGATTCTTGTGAGTGGATCTGTGCATTGGGTGGTGACGCGAAGTCATGAAGTGGATCAACCCGCAACCGAGTTGGTTATTGGATTTGATGTAGAGAAGGAGAGATTTGGGGAGGTGCCGATGCCGGAGATGGACCGGAAGTGTCAGATTGATGTGGGGTATTTGCAAGGGTGTCTTTGCATTATAGCCAAGTATGAAGATGTGGGTGTTGATGTTTGGACTATCAAACAGTATGGGGTTAAGGAGACTTGGTGTAAATTGTTTACTGTGAAACAGGCTCAAGGGTTTAGAAGGCCTAAGAGTATTAAGCCTCTGGTTTATTCAAAGAATGGTCGACAAGTTTTGCTGGAACAAAACCATGAAGATCTTGTTTGGTTTGACTTGGAAAGTCAGATGGTCAATAAAATTAAGATTCGCGGCTTGCCAGATTTATTTGAGGCTGTAGTCTGTGCGGAAACCCTTGTTCCGGTTGATCCTAGTAAACGAGAAGACAAGGAAAAAGAGGGAAAAAAGAATAAGAAGAGGTCAGTGGCATTTTTTTTATTTATATATGTGTGTGTGAACTCGCACAGAATTTTAATTTATGCAGTAAGGCATAATTTCGATTCATTGCTAACATTACAGAGTATCTGTTTCCCTAGTCATTAAACTTTCTTGTTTAATTCAAAATACATGTTGATGTGATCTTGTAAATATCACTTGTTTGGTTGCAACATTGTTTGTATTTACTCGGATGTGAATTGGTAGTCAGTACCTCATGAGTTGGTCCTTGTATATATCAGGGATGATTTCCTAGCAGAAGGCTTCAAATTGGTGCTTTAGGCAACACACAACAGAAACATGATGCAATATTGTGTATAAGATCAGAAAAGGTACCTTGAGCTGTTTAGCTGCAATAGTGTATCTACTGTCACATTTTGTCTCAGGGCTGAAGATGAAGATCCGGATCATACTTGCACCGATCATCGGAGTGAGCTAAAATGACTAGAGCATAATACCTCACAAGACTTAGAACTGGTAGACTAATCACAAGCAAATGTGCACCTGATCTGATCACAAGCATACCAGGTGCACATTTCTTCCACATACCACAGCTATCGAACCAAGAATAAAGAGAGGCACGTTCTGTAAGATAACTTGACTGGTAGTGTCTCCCCATTTTCAGATACAGTTTCTGGTGTAGAATCTTATAGAATACATTTTGAATGTAATGATGTGCTCTATTTTGAACTTTTGTATACACGAGCTTCAAACCTGTTGATTATACAGTTATTACAGTTATAGCTTCTGCTGATGTACTAAAGCAGTTTTTGGAAAATTGTGGACAAGCATATGTTATGATCAACATTAAGATCTGATTTATGTGCTTAGATCTAGATCGTCGTGAATGAACTGCATACGTCTCTCTTTACTCGTTGCTGGTTCCCGGCTGAATCAGGGATCATCAGTGTAGCAAAAAATGAAAAAAGCTACTCGAATTTGGTCACTTTTTACTACTTTTGTGTCACCGGGACTCCATCTATTTTTTTTTTCCTTCTGTCTTATGCTGTTCTTTTTCCTGTGAAGAAGACAGTAGTCCATCTGAATGTTGATTGAAATTTTCATTTTGACTCGGAGCAGTGCCTCAATCACAGAAATGGAGCCGTTTAGGGTGCCTCTGTTCTCCATAGAATATTGATGAGGTCATTTTTTATACTCTTTACTATTGAGTGGCTGGCTTTTCTCTAGTCATCTAGTTGACGAACTATTGGAAATTCTCTGGTCAGATTGACTGATTGAGAACCCCTTGCCCCTTGGAGTCTAAATAAAGCCATTTTTCAAAATATCACTGTGATCTCATATCAATTATCCACTGAAATAATATTCTACTCAAGCTTTGACAGCCTACAATCTAATAAGTCATGGAATTTTGTAAAGGCAAAGCTTTAAAGTGAACTAGGATGCTTTGCAAAGGTTAGTCTGATGAAACAAATACGCATTGGTTGATCGTAGAATCCCTTGATCTCATACCTTATTACTATTACTTGGAATCTTGCCATGCGAATAAGGTAGATATGAAATAGTTAAAAGGTAAGTTCAGTTGGTAACTTAATTGAACATAAATGGCTTTATAAGGTACGATATGAACTATGTTCAGTTGGTAACTTAATAGAACATACGTGGCTTAGATTTCGCTACCATATATAAACGACCAAGTCGATAATATATGAACGTATGCCTGCTTAGACTGATCATAACAGACCAAGGGCAACTATTAAGTTATCATACTTGGTGGTTTAGGAATGGTATCTGCAAAAAAAAAAAAAAAAAGAGCATGGAAACTGGAAAACGAAGGACATAAAATTTAGAGCAAGGTGTAGACTGCAGAGAATAAGAAGGGGAAGCAACGAAGAAATAGGTCCATTTAACAAGAAGATAGAAGTTAAAACTTCACGTCTCCTTTACAGATCAGTTTACACGCACGTTACAAAGAAAGCCCTTTGTAGTTTACCAACTTTATTCCAGCTTTTGTATTCTATGCCTTTGGCCCCATATCTTTTAAGAGTCAAGGTAAACTCATAGTCCCAAAAACAACAATAATGGAGTAGGCGTGGTGAATTTTGGAGAACTTTTATTATGTTCCAGAGCATCAAATATTTAGCTGGAATATTTGTGAATCTTCAATTCATGTAAAACTACAATAATGTATAACGCTCTAAATGTTGCATTAGTGTGACTGTGTGACACTACAATCAAAAAATTACAAATTTATAGCTTACAAATAAAGTTATGTAGTCATGGTTCATGCTTTTTGTGTGATAATATTGTGGGGAGTGTTGATAACAACTCCCTTATAGATAATATAAGTTCGCTTTCGCCAAACCCTCAACGGCTCGTAATAAAAAACTCATCGAGTTAAAAAACTTTTTCGACCCAAGCATAACCCTCGGTTTTCCTAGGCCACCTATAGCGGGTCAGAAAATTGATTTTGTTTGGATAAATACATTCATATCTATTTGATTTTTAGCACATTGATGAATTAAAAGTTTACCATTAGAAGAAAACATCTTCAAGAGAGAACGTTACGAAATTCAATACAAAAAAAAAAAAAAAAGTAAGTTCATTAGTACTCTTTACTTATCAGGTAATATATTTCGACAGTTTCAGGTGCATTCACCTAATGATTAAGATACAGATAATAACGAATGTATCTAGAATCCGATAATAGAAACTTCCAATAAGAAAATACATTATTAAGACAATTTCAAAACTAAATTCATTGATTATAGAAATCTTATTAAAAAGGGGCTCATTTGTCTAATTAAAAATGTCCCAATTGAGCTCGAGAGGCTAGGGGGATTGGAATTTCCGTGAGCCCCTCCGCACCTAACCCCAGCCACCAAAGAAGAAGAAGAAGCAGAAGCAGAAGCAGAAGCAGAGAGAAGTAGAGGACAGTTTAGGTTTTGTTTTTATTCGGTCAGAGGAGGGCTAGTTTGGTAAATTGAGCAGGGCATCGAAAGCACAAACCTTTCGGGATGGTTAAATTAACCGGAAAATATAAAAGGAAGCCAAATTTATTAGCGTGGGATTACAGTCCTCCTCTTTGTAGATGACGGCTCTGAAGCCCAGACGTCAGAGACGACCACCACCACCGATCACCACCGCCTCCGCCTCCCTCTAATTCAACCTCACCTTCTTGATTTCGTGATCGATTCTTAAAGGCGGAGTGGGGGCTTTGATTTCTTCAAACACAGAGAGAGAAATTGAGAGAGGAGAAGAACCGGAACCGTTTTGGCGGGTGAGGCCCACCTGTAAATGTCCGGCAACAGCCCCGTCGGCGATTGGGTGGCGCACCAGCGCGGCAGCGGGAGCGACAACAGCGCGGGCGTGGCGGTGGCCGCGGCGGCGCGACTGTCGTCGAAGCGGAAACTGGACGAGTATGGCGGCCTGTCGACGTTCTCGGACGACGAGGACGACGCCGTCGTTTCTGACCTAGTCCACGTCAGAATGAGGAAGGACGAGCCCAACGCCGTCGATTCGTCCTCCAACAACGGCGCAGCGGCGACGCAGCCTCAGTCGTTCCACCTCAATTCCAATTCGCGAGTCTCCACCGCCGCCCGATCGGCCTCCTCCCGCGCCGAGTCCACTCGCCACGAGTTGACTCGGTCCTGGCCGATGCTCCAATTCTTCATCAAAACGATCTCCGGCGGCAACACTCTGGTAATCCAGGCCCACGCGCACGACTCCGTCAAGACGCTCCACGAGCGCATAGAGGCGATCACCCGCATTCCGGCGACGGAGCAGAGGCTCATTTACCGAGGCAAGCAGCTCCAGTGGGAACAGTCCCTGGCCCAGTGCTCAATCCAAAACGACGCCAGCTTGCAGCTCGTCGGCCGCCTCCGGAGCACTCACCATCCTCAGGCCTGGCAGGTCCTGGAGGACTTGGTCTCGGTTTCTTTTCGGCTCTGCCGCAGCGAAAAGGTGCACGAGCCATTGAAGTACATCAAGAGCCGCCTCAGCCAGTACTTGGCAATGGCTCAGAAGGAGAAGACGGAGGACTCTGGAGCTAGCCATATGCAGGTGTTTATACCCTCCTCGGCGCCATTGTCATTGTTCATGCTCTACAATTCGCCTGTTGCAGGTAACAAAGACATTGCAGAAGAGTCGATTAAGTATTTCCTGAATTCATATGCTACATTGTTGCCCAAAAACTTGCATAATCACTGCGCACCGATAGTGTTAGAGTTCTGTAAGTTTCTGAGAAGAGTAGGGCAGGAGGACCCTCTGTACATCTTGTGCAGGAGTGCTCTAGGTTCGTTTTGGGAGAATGCTGGGGGTTTGCAGGACTCAGAGTGTGTTGATCAGTTGGTTAGGTTGAAGGAGATTTACCCCTTTCTCACTGAGGTGGCAAATAGTTTGTCTAAGGATTTGGAGCTGAGTATGGAGTCGCCTGGGAGTCTTAGGCCGTTGTTGGATGATGTGCGTGATTTTAAGGCATTCTTGCTCCCCATGCGTACTGCAATTGCCAAAGAAGTGTATTATACGGGTCCCATTTGTGCATCCTCGAAAGCACAGGCTGCTAAGTACCCCGTGTTTGGGGAAGAGATTGAGCTTCTTCGTAGTATACTTGCTGATTTGCTGAAAAGAATGGCTTTGTGCCTTACCAAAGTGGTAGAGTGCTTGGCTGGGAAAGGAAAGGGGGACAGTGATATTGTTCATTCTGGATGGTCTCAGTATCTTGCTGTTTTGAAGGAACTACATGGGATTTGTAAACTCTATCAGGGTGGGGAAGAACAATTTTGGACGACTCTGAGGCTTAGAAAGACTGCAATATGTGCACTAGTTGTGAAATATGCAAAGCGAAGTGACGATCATCAGTGGCTTCTTGAGCACAAAGATGTACTTGATTTCGAGTCCCGAAGGCATTTGGCTATGATGATGTTCCCTGATGTTAAAGAAGACTATGAGGAGTTACATGAGATGCTGATTGATAGGTCTCAGTTATTGTCAGAATCATTTGCATACATAGGAAGTGCAGAACCCGAGTCACTGCATGCTGGATTATTTATGGAATTTAAAAATGAGGAAGCTACAGGTCCAGGTGTACTGCGGGAATGGTTCTTTTTGGTATGCCAGGACATATTTAATCCACAAAATGCACTTTTTGTGGCATGCCCTAATGACCGGAGACGATTCTATCCTAATCCAGGTATGCTTCCTATGTCCTTTAAATGCATGCTGTTGAATAACACACACTTTCAATTTTTTCTTTTTGATGAAACTGTATTATTTTTATTGCAAAGACAAACATTTGACTAAACTATGCATAGATTTTGTTTCGACATGGTTTTGAAATGCGATATGATATTGAGTGTCTGGACCCAAATTTTTGGCCTCTGAATTCAACTGCAGAGAAACAGAAATATATGCAAGTAAATTCAGGCACCAATAATATCATAGGCGAGCTTAGGTTATATAACTATCAAAAACAGTAAATATCCTCATCTGATATTATGTGTGTCTATGATGCTTTATTTCTTTTTGACTAATATGTGGTCATTACATCAATGCTTTACTTCGTTGAATCTGACCTATTAGATCTTCTTTACAAAATGCTAAGCAATGGTAGAGATTATTGTTTGAAATCATAGGTAATCTATGTTTAGGTGGATCATGTATACAGAGAGAACTTTTCTGCTGCTGAGTTAGCTAATTTTGGTATGACTTTGGCCTTAGGCTAATACACTTTAGGCAACCTCCTCAGGCCTATGTTTCTTTCTTGATTCGGGACAGGACTTAAGTTGGTAGGCTTTTAATCTATATTGTATGTGCTTCAACACAGTTTATGACATATATCATCTGGCTGAAAGACCTCGTTTCAAATTAGAATTAGTTTCAGTTGATGCGTCTTTTCTGTTTGCAGCATCTAAGGTGGATCCTATGCATCTCGACTATTTCACCTTTGCTGGCCGGGTGATTGCGTTAGCTTTAATGCATAAAGTGCAAGTGGGCATAGTCTTTGACCGTATATTTTTCCAACAGTTGGCTGGAACTTTACCATCTTTGGAAGACATACGGGATGCTGATCCTTACTTGTATAATAGTTGCAAGCAGATTCTGGAAATGGATCCCGACTTTATTGATTCAGATGCTTTAGGATTGACATTTGTTAGAGAAGTGGAGGAGTTGGGATCCAGGAAAACTGTTGAGCTTCGTGCTGGTGGGAGAAACATTGTTGTAACCAGCAAGAACAGGGAGGAATATGTTAAACTTCTTATTAAGCATCGGTTTGTCATATCTATCACTGAACAAGTGAAGCATTTTGCAAAAGGTTTTGGTGATATTCTCTCCAACTCAGTGCTCCAGACTTTCTTTTTCCGAAGTTTAGAGCTAGAAGATCTTGATTGGATGCTACATGGAAGTGAAAGTGCTATTAGTGTTGAAGACTGGAAGGCACATACTGAGTACAATGGCTACAAAGAGACTGATACTCAAATATCTTGGTTCTGGAAGGTATATATATACTCTCTAGCTTCTGGTCTTACAAACATGACTGCTAGCCTTGGTATTTCCTCCTTTTTTTTTTTTCTTTTTTTTTTTTCAGTTTCTTTCACTACTTGAGTGCATAAAGCACAAATAAGGTTGGCTTACTTGTTTTACCATATGATTGTTTGCATTGGGTGGGTGTGGGTGGCTTCATCTGCTATGATAAACAATTTTTGTTGTTTAAAATCTAGATGTCAGGAAACAAGTATATGTGAATGTGATACTATATGTATCACATTGGCGTCTATTATTTTGCCTAGGGTGTTGTCTTTCTTGGTGAAAATCAAATAGTAAAGAACTATGTAGAATTTTTGCCCAATGCTTAAGCAACTTTGTTTCAATCAAGAACTATGTATGAATTGGATATCTTTAAAACTAACTCCTTTTAAGCATTAAAATATTTATAGAACCCCGGTAGACATGAGTGGTATGCGATCTGCGTCCTAGGATTCAAATGCTGCACACTTCAAATGGAGGAAGTTTTCTACAAATCATAATGTTGGGCTTTATTTGGGTGGAAAGATTCTGTATTGTGAGAACAAGCTTTTATTGATTTGATAAGACAAAATAAATATGCAAGATATTTGAATTGGATTTCAGATGACTAGATATGATATAATGTTATGAGTATGAAATGGCTACTTACAATGGACTATTTAATTCCATGCATTTCTATTTCTTCATATAAATATATTAACTTTTATTTATTGTGAACATTACACATTCTGGCAATTGAACTATAAACATTAACTAAAATGCATAGATTTGAAATCTTACTTTCCAGATGAAACTGAAATGTTATCTTCTGTACTTGTTTGTCTTGATTGCTTCTTATACCTTCTGTAAATACATGTGGCATATCTTAAACAAGGATGAATACACTTTGTTGATGAAGAAGAGTGTGATGGTTTCCTTTTGAGTATGTATGTATTTATCATTATGACCAGCATGATGAAAATCATGTTTAGCATCAATTTTTCACCTTCAAGCCTTATCTTGCCAGATTAATATATGTCTCTCTTCTCTCGGATCCCTCATGCAAGCTAAATGTTTAATAAGAGCAAAAGCAAAGCCGAAAGCATCTTTATTTTAGTAAGCTTTGAGCTTAGAACCAAGTCAATGAAGTAATTTACTGTGGCCAGGCACTGTGCTGCAATGCACAGTTGGAGCATTTCACATGCGCTGAAGGGGTTTATCTTGGGCCTAGGAAGCTTTTGGGTTCCCCTTGACAAAGTCAAAAAAAAAAAAAAAAAAAAAATGAAGTAATTTACTGTGGCAGTATTTGAGTGCTCTGTTGTATTATCAGCTGATTGGCAATATAAATTAACTCCCTTAGTTGTCACTACTTTGTTGTTATAATTAAATTATGTTTCTGAGTTCTGCAGATTGTTGGGGAAATGTCGGCAGAGCAGAGAAAGGTTCTTCTCTTCTTTTGGACTTCTGTGAAGTACCTTCCAGTTGAGGGGTTCCGTGGCTTGGCTTCGCGGCTGTACATCTACAAGTCCTCAGAGCCTCCTAGTCGATTGCCTTCATCTCATACATGCTTTTACCGGCTGTGCTTCCCACCTTATCCATCCATGGCTGTCATGAGAGGTCGCCTCAACATCATCACCCAAGAACATGTTGGCAGCAGCTTTGGGACATGGTAATATATTAGTTGCTATCTGCATTTTAGGGGGGTAAAAAGGGGGATTTTGACTGCACATAAGAAAAACTTGCATTCAGGTTGTACAGAATATAGGATACTTTCATGGTTTCGTTTTGTCAGTGGACTATTTTGTCAGATTGTGCTTAGTTGTGTTTTTCTTTGCTTGAAGGTTTGCCATGTCATTGCTCTTTTTGTCAACTGTTTATATAGGAGGGGTATAGTATAAATAAATCAGGAGGCGAGAAATAAGAAGTTTTCTCTGCTTAACGGATGTTGGTTTTCATGACATTAACTAGCACAGATAGAATATGCAATGACATGCAAGTCTTTACAAAGATTTACCCTTCTATGCCCTGTTATGGTAAATTATTTTCCATTATAATTAATTGATGTACTTTGTAGTCTCTGGCTATAAATATATGAATTATCTTTCAAAGAAACGTGTGCAATGCTGTAATGTGTATGCGAATATATGCTGTATATAGTGTGCTTAGGGTCTAGCAAAACTGCAAAAGCCATTCGTTATTAGTTTATTACAGGCCCTTTTTCTTTAGCTGAACAAAATCATCATTGAATTAGGCCTTTAATCATTATCATCATATTGTATAGATGCGATCTCAGAAAGCTGAAGATCCCAGGCCACCCGAAACCCAAATTCCTCCCTTTTACAGGGGTTTGGCACTTTGGCATGTAATATCTGATATGATTATATTATCATCGTCTATTTATATAATGCAATCAAGCAACTTTGCTGGGGTTTTGGTTTTCATAATATGTTTTGGGTTCCGTGTATCATCTGCATTATCTTCTAGATAACGATGTTGTAGGTGAGATACTCCCATCCTGCAATTCTAAGAAGTCACGTAAAATCGAGTTTTACCTTTTAAAAAATGACCAGTTTCAGGGAAAACTTTAATAAAAAATAAATAAATAAAAAAGTTCCTCTCAACCTTTTGTGAGGGGATTTATTCAAGACATGTTCCCAAGAAACCAACTTTGTGGCCGCCTACGTCATGTTCAAGATGCTGAGGGATATGAATTCGTTCTTTTCATTTGCAGGCTTCCTTTTCAATTTAACCCTCTTAGGTTGTAGTCGAGATTTTGTTTCATAGTCTTTGTAAACTTGATCTTTAACATATTTTTCCTCTAGTATGACATGCTGTATAACATGTAACAGTTATTCGAATTCAGTGCGATGAAATCTTTCGGAACAGATCATCTGTTTTTTTTGCATGTTCGCAAGGTTATCAACTAATTCTCCAGATAAAAGAAGAAATTTAATGGAGAATTGCCAACAAGATCGAGAGAATGAACAATGTCTGGAGTACCAATAACCCATACCAAAGAGAATGTTACCAAAATTCTAAAACATGAATATAAAACCAATAATAATATTATTCGAAACTAACAGAAATCACAACTCATCACACCATACCAATTACCAATTCACTAGACTCTCACTCTCAGCTCACCATATCATTCTGTTTACAGTAATTTAAAGCCTTTAGATCCCAAATGCCATTCCCCATTACTCTGGCTGAAAGCCTTACCCTTATCATAATGATAATAAACTGAGAAAATAAAATAGATATGTAACTAAAATTGCTGACCAACTTTGACTAGAACCCACGAAGTTGTGATCGTTCTACTCAGCCTTCTCAACTGGAACTTCTGCTGTGGTAACCTCAGCAGGCTCCTTTGGTGCTTCAACTGGTTTCTCTACTTTCTCATCGACTACCGGAGCCGCCACTGGTTCCTCAGCAGCTTCAGTGGTCTCCTCAGCAACAGCAGCAGCAGGCTCTTCGGCTTTAACCTCTTGAGCCTCTTCTTCCACTGGTTTCTCTGCTTCTGGTTCTGCTGCTACCTCCTTGGCCTCAGCCTTAACTTCCTCTATTGCCACCTCCTTGGTCTCAACTTCAACTGGTGCAACTGGAGCTTCTGCTTCTGCTTCAGGTTCCGGAGCAGCTGGTGCCTCTGCTTCTGCTTCTGCTGGTGGTGTTGTTTCCTTTGGTTCTTCGGTGGTTTCAGTCTCGGGGGCAGGTGGTGCAGCTACTGGCTCTTCGGTCTTGGTCACTTCGACTGGCTTTGTCTCAGTCTCTTGAAATGTTGCTGCTGGTGCAACCTTGATCAACACCGAGTTTAGTTCGTCAGATTATCAGTTGTATTTTTACTACTGTTAAAAGAAGCTGCTACTACTACTATATACACATATAATGTTAAGTTTCCCACATAGATCAATAGATTTCCAAACCTTTGTACTCGGAACAAAATCAGAAAACCAGTACAGATTTTATTTCTTTTTGAACAAGAAAACTGAGAACCAATTTTTTACATGAAAACTGCAACAAGCTCCGGACCTCTCAAGCTTGACCGAGTGCGGTCGTATGATTTTATATCAATGGATCAGTCTTCCATTCCCCTCAAAAAAAAAAATCCCGTGATGCTTAGGTCACAAGTTATGTTGGATGAACCATCACAACCTAAATGAAGATGGGTTTTTTTTTAAATGAACCAGAAAGATCTCGAAAAAGACGATACAGTATAGCTCAAGTTACCTCAACGCCGGCCATTTCTGGAGCAAAGGGTAGTAAAAATTGAACGGAAAGTTGAGAGAAGAGATGATGCTTGAAGAACAAAGAGTGCTTAGTTTGTAGTGAGTGAAAGAAATGATCAATGTGAGAGCTATATATAGCTGTGTGAGAGCCTCAGTCTAATAAAAAAGAACGGGAGAGAGTGTGTGAGCACTTGAAGAAGAATCTTTTTGCAATTAGCAATTTGCAATTTGACACCTCATGTCACTGACACAAGATTAAAAGGACATTAGCTTGTCTAGTTGTAAATGTATTTTGGTTTTTTGTTTTTGTAAAGAAATGAGTTATTTAGATGGAGGGTACTCTTTTCAATAGAAATAACTATTGTAATGTACATGAATGAGCAAATGGTGGAGGCCATTTTCTCATATATCAGCATCATATCTTTCTTTTGAGTGGGTTTTCCTGTGTTTTGTGCAGTAGGGCTTCTAGGAGACTGACCATCATGCATTCATGTTCTTCTGCCTCCATTTGATTTTTACACTAAATTTTGTGTTAATTAGTAGTAGTACTAAAATTGCTTTTGCAACGTAAAACATCATTGTAACCCACCCTCACATTGCCTTGAAAAAATTGCTCGATGCTGGATTATAATTCAATTTTCCTCACTAGATATATACTAATAATACATTCTCTACCTCAATTAATAGCAATTGAACGCTTAATACATTAAAAAAATATGAATAAATCAAAATCAAACGGACGGGTTTGTTTTAGTCAAATGTTCAGTTACATGCGTTTTTTAGTTAACTGCACTTCATATCATTGTAACTCTAAACTTTGAACGCATTTACTCTTTAGCATCAAGGTTGATGATATTATTTCTGTTAAACGGACGGATTTGTTTCAGTCAAATCTTCAGTTACATGCGTTTTTAGTTAACCGCACTTGTTGCATCATCATTGTAACTTTAAATTTTAAACGCGTTTTACGGTTCACCGTACCAAATAATTTTCAATAAATTAGAATGGGATACAAGATTGATTACATTGTTTCCGAGGGGGTTAAAAAGATGGAGACAGCTTTTTACTATTGTAGTCAAAATGTTTACCGTTGTTTATGGTCTTCTTAATTTCACACTAATCATCATCATCACCCGAACCAGAACCAACCCAAAAAAGGCAGACGGCGATTGATTTAATCTCACCACATCAATGGACGTGAGCCAAGCAAAAGAAACCAAACCTTTCAAACGACGGTGCCTGATGCTAGTCCTGTACGGGACCCACACCACCATCAACGATCATTACCGCCCCATGCCTCCCCGCCCAAGCGGGCCCCACGCTAAACTAATCAAAACGCTGCCGTCTCCGACTTTTTCATGCTTTTTCGGCCCATTGCGCTTGGCTTTAGGAACCGCCCCTTCATGCTTTTGGTGGGCCACGTGGGCCATGTTCGTCATGCTTTCCAGGTAGGACGCTCGTGACTCGGGACCCACTCCGAGCCGTCCGATGTTCCCTGCTGGACTACACTCATCGCTCTGATCATGTACCCAGTGCATTACCCATGCTACCCATTGTTATTTTTGCATTGGCTAAACTAAGTAAAGGGCATATCCGTCATTAAGTTGTCCCCTCAAGAATATTGTGGATCTCTAGTATATATATAGTACCTATGTAACAGTCTACGGATTAACTCGGAATTTTGGACGTGAGTTGGTTTTTGGCAAATGATGCCTCGATTCGTGTGATCAGATTGGTTTCTACTGTAAACACGAGATGATGCAATCTGGAAGTTTGTTTGTTTGGTTTGTTTCACTGTTATATCTGTGTTTTTTTGGCGGAATTAAATTTCATTAGATTTAACTTCAATTTGGTTAGGTAAAACTTGTGGTGAAAAAATTACTTGATTAGGGTGTGTTTAAGGTTTAGACTAGAACTGTCAATTAGACCTGTTCATTAGCTTTTAAATTATGGGAGAACAAAGTCTAAAGGCTGGTTAGAGTATTCTTTTGTATCTGAATGATGATGTGGATTAGTTTGTCCATGTTCCTCGTGGATGGGACTGATGAGTCCAGGTTAGTCTTCCTTTGATGAGTGAGTGTAGGTGCTTTACTGGTACTGGTATATTTGGGATTTTTTTGTTTAATTCACTTGGTGCCTTGGTGGTGATGATGACCATGTTACTATATTATTTTTTTATTAGTGAATCTAACATGTTATAGGACACAATAACTCCACTTGAGAATTACTTCGTACATATCAAATTTTTATCTTAGCTCGTAAACTTATTCAAATCATTGATATAATAGTTGTTCTACACTGATCTTTCCATATCATGAGAGATTCTCAACACTTGTAACACAAAAAAGTTAAAATATATCAATTTTTATTAGTTAATTATTGACGCATCTCAATCTCGTATGATATGGCAGCTTTACAGAAGACTCTTAATCCATCACGCATGAGCTCCTCCCAATCAAAATGGGGATGCTATCATATAAGTGGTATTTGTATAATATCTGTTGAATCATAGCTAGTGATAATAATGTATAAAGTAAGACTGGTAAAATAGAAAACTGAAACCACCTAAATTTGTAGCTTTCAACTTTTGATAATATTGATCACTATGATTGAATTTAGTAGGGGAAAAAGAAAGACTTCTCTCTTTCAATCTCTAACCTATCCCTACCAATTTGACAAACCAAAAGAAGAACTGGATGTGGAAGTGAGCTAACTTGTAACTGCAACTTTCGTTTCCTTTTATCATGATTCTAAAAGAAAGGAATCCCGTGACAGTTAATAGTACCATTATTTTGGAACCCCAAGCGTTAATTAGGCAAACATCTTTCCTTTTCCTATGCCTACTTTTTGCATATTCAAGTAAGCAGGCGACTTCTCATCCGGTCCACCTTGTCGAAAGCGGGCCTCCGACTCGGATCAAAGCTTCTGAAGTTTCGCCCACTATGGAATTCGAAGACTGATTGAATCTTACTTCTGCTGCTGAATCTTTAAAGTAGCAGCATCAGATGGTAATCATAATAACCAAAGTAATGGCTTTTCTTTTGACCAAAAGTATCATGTCACAGGAGAAAGCTTCTCTATAAAAAGGGGTTGATCAGAAAAAAGCTTCATGTCTGACAAAACAGACTAGAACCTAGAAAATTTAGAAACACTTGAGTGATTACAAGTTACTACCAGCAAAGTGTTATGAATAATCAGAATAAATTTGAGTGTAAGCTGCTACAGACTAGAGCGATATGTTTCTCAAAAGGTTGCTATATTTTTCATAGCTCAAACTAACTGACTTCACTGCTGGCAGAAGAGGCCGATGAATGGAGCACGGAGCCGAGAACTGTGGCTCAGCCCAGCAACGCTAACTGCCGGATTTCATTCTTTACCAGACAAGTTTCTTTAATACAGCTTCCGCACGATGCTCAAATTTTGGTAAGGCCCAATCGTGCTGGATTATATCAAGACTGTCCTTCTCAGCACCCAAACTCTGATCAATACAAAATCAAATAAGCACCGAAACCAGTTAGATTAGGAGTAGGAGTTAACATGGCATCTGATACATCTACTGTGATTAATCTCTTAAACCTTGAAAGTGTTGCAGAAAACCACTTAGGTTATTACCTTTGATGGATCCATGCCGAACCCACTCATTTGCATCATACGCTGAGTATCATCCATGGCTGCATAAGAAAAGCTTGTGTTAGTACACCAGCCTAATAAACTTCCTACAATTACATGTGTGAACAAACTTCCTAAGCATGTAAAATACCATGATGTAGTGATCATATAAGTTAGCACTAACCATTTTCTTCTCCCAGAATGAGACTGAACAAGCCTCTCAATCCAAACAGATTGAGAAAGTACCTGAGACACGTGACTTTGAGTAATTAGACAGAATCAGATAAACAAACACACAAGAGGTGAAAGATCAATGAGAGTAACTAAGTAATTCCATAATTAAGACATAGGTAAGTACCATGAGCGGCTACTGACATAGCTGACATCAACAGTGCTCAAGTCAATCCCATTCTGCAACATTGACCTGAACCTCTGAGTAAGAGGAAAAGGTATTTTGGCTGCGGAAAAGCAAAAGAAACACTCATAGACGATAACTTAAGCATGTGATATGAATATTTACACTAGTTTTGAGAATAGGACAGTGGTAAACTTTGGAGCAAATACAAGCTACACTATATAACACTATATATTCAATAACCTAAAGAAAATATATGCAAAACCAAGGTGAAAGAACACTGCTGAGGATATAACAGGGTGAAACATAGTCATATAGTTTACTAAATCCAAAATAAATAAGTCATAAATTACACAAGGATCATGAAATTAGCTTAAGAGGTATATAGTAACTAACCTGCTACAAATCCAGAGAAGAAAAAGTTGACCCACGCAAATGTAAGAGTCTGGCCAACAATAAATTAATCATAAGAGTATCAGTTACTATATCTGACAAAATCAAGCCAAACTACAATAATAGATTCTGCAATTTGAAATACCTGGGGTATGATCATAGACAAATTTTTCTTCATCATGTCCATAGCCATGTTGGGATCAGAGAACATCTGCGCCTGTGGATTCTGTGCCTGACCCTTAGGAACAAATAACAACCCATTTTCCTGGCAATATCACAACAACTTGACTTCAGCAATAAGAACTAGAAGACCAGAACCTACTTTCAGCAAAATCACCTTCTTTAAAGAACCCTAAAGGTGTCAACAGCTAAAGCACATAAATTACAGCCGACAGAAGCATTACAGTTACTCACATTCGGCTTCTCGCAGCAAAATCTCATGATTTTAATTGAAAACTATCTCTTAAACTGTTACTCGAAGCTGAATTTTTTCGATAAAAAGATGAGCTTAAGCAACTATTGCTGTGAGCCAAATTACAAAGTTCACAATGCTCAGCTCAACAACACATTAACACTACAAAGTAACAGACATTCTTTTCGGTTTACGATTTGCAGATGAACACATGTAAAACTAGGGTGTTAGGTGCTCAATAAGCAATTAGAGTGAGGATTATAAGCAAACCTCGTTGCTGAAGTAAAATCGGCGAGCACGAAACGACTTGGGAGGTATGAAATTAGCAGAAGCACGCAAATTCCGAGCCCTAATAACCAATTGCCTGAGAATTTCAACTTCACAAAGTTAGATAAACTGTAAATAAGTAATGAATACGAGCATGTAAGCATGTTGAAATTAGGGTTAAGGATACACAGACCCTTCTTTGACGATTTTGGCATCGGGGACTTGGTTGGAGCGCATGAGCTTGGAGACGAAGTATCGGAGGACTCCGATGAGGACCATGACGACCGAGAGAGGGATCAGAACCCAGTCTCTGATCGCCGTGTCTAGCACCAGATCTGCCGCCATTGTTGGAGCTCGGAGCTAAAACGACACCGTCTCTGCTCGTTTCGGGTCTCTCTCTCTCTCTCTCTCAACTAATATCTATTCTAGAGAGTTGTTTTTGATCCCGGTTCAGCCGTCCAGGTAGCAAATGGCTAGAGACGGATTTCGAGGCTGTTTTAGTCATTTTGAATTGTTGGGCTTCTTGTAATGGCCCAAATCTTAATGAGAAGAACTCTGACCCGGTAGATGTATCGGTAATTCATGTTTACAACAATATTGAAAAGAGAATTGGACATCGGGTTAAAATTAGGGATGGATTTGGAGCCATCGGTTCCGTTTTAGGACACTAACCGCTAACTGAATCGATGAATTCGGTTTTTTATTTTTCAAAACTTGAACCGATCACAAAATACAAAAACCGACACTGTCAATTCAGTAAATATTGATACATATAAAATAAATTTTAATAAATTGTTACACCGAGCAAACAAGATGACATATAGTGTACTCTTCTTCCTAGCCTTATCTGAAGTTCCGGTACTTATTGGTAAGTTTTGATCAGAAGTGTTAGATGATGTTTTTTCTGCCTTCGTAACCTTTTTTTTTTTTTTTTTTTTTGTGGAGACACTTGATATCTTTTGGTCTTAAGGAAGAAAAAGAAAAAGAATCTGCTCTGGAGTAACAAAAGTTCATAGGGGTAGAATAACCTCTAGGTATTATTGATCTTGCCAAGTTTTGAGAAAGATGCTTAACTTTTGCTGGTAGTATTTGCTAGGAGAGGTTGCTTCATTCATTCATTTGCTCTAGATAATTAGTTTGGTATCTATTACAAATATGTTGCTAGCTTAATTTGGTTCCAGTCTTATGGCTTTGAGGTCTTGCAATATTACAACCTTGATTCACTGATCATGGCTTTTGTGTCCTTCCCAATCATTACCAATAACATAATATACAGGAATACCATGCAAATTTCACATGTTAATCCTGTCTATACCATCCATAAAAATTCTAAGAAAATTACAGCTAACAATGCCTTTGGTAAATTTCATCCACCATTTTCAGGCCAACCTTTGATTCAAAGAAGGCACAGAGAGTTGTTGATGGTGCCGATATTCTGTGCTAAAAACTCACCAGAAGGTGCAGGCGGAGAAGATCAGCAGGATCCACGAGCTCTCGAAAAACTGCTGAAACTGTACGAAGCCATGAAGAACAAAGATGTTCTCGAGTTATCGGAGGTCATAGCAGATGAACCCGTGTGTGCAGGCAACTTATCCTCAATCATCCAACCCCTTCGAGGAAAAAAGGTAAAGTTGATTAATTTTAATCTTATAGAGCCTTTATTGTAAAAGTTAGTTTCCTTCACCATTTTGTTGGTACTTTTGCAGAAAGTGGTGGATTTTTTCCTAAATCTAATCCGACACCTAGGAACTGAAATTGACTTTATTATAAAACCAACATTGCATGATGGGATGAAAGTTGGTGTTGAGTGGGCTTTAGGTACATCCTTATTCTCAAAACATCGATGATCGATGAGGTTATGGAACCTTTTTCTTCAAGATCGATCAAATCTGATTCCATCTACTTTCTGATATGTTTGGCTACTTATATGCAGGGTGGAGCAAAACGCATACGCCTTTTGGAAAGGGTTTTAGCTACCATATATCCCACCACTACAAGGGGAAAGTGATGATAAAGTGAGTCCAGTTTTGCTTCTGCCTTTGCTTCTGTATTATTTCAAAGATAATCACTACAAACAAGTAACTCGATCAAAGTCGAATAGAACCTAGCTAGGTAAATTTGAACCGATATATTTGTTCGATAAACTCACGTTTGGAGTTCTCTATCTTTTTTTCAGAAATGCAGAGATGTTCGCGGAACCACTCCGGCATATTCCTTCCAGGATGGTACGTTTAGTGTCTATTTTCATGCAAATATCTCACACTAAACCGTTTTTTTTTTTTTTTTGGGTGTGTATCTTAGTAAACTGGATGTCATAACAAGAGAATTTGCATAAAACTGTCTGTTCTGATTTTCACCTCATGATAAAGAGCCTGAACATCTTGTGCAACATTTAGAAGATGCCCGAATTCGATAAACTCATTTGAACCTTTCCTATTACATCTACAGAAAATGATGGAAATTATGACTGCTTTAACGGAGAAGATGGGTTCCAATGCAATATTCAAGGGTGGGGGAAGCAAAGTAGTATTGAGTATCCTCCTTGTGTTCATCATTGCTGCATTTCTAATCACTTTGATGCTCATCTCGCATTAAGTCTTTCACTCGAGGTGCTGCAGATACTAATCTTATGTAATGAAACCATTTGAAATTCTTCCTCCACCGTGTCAGCGGAAAATGGTGAAGAAAGCTCAGACGAATCTGAGATGGAGTTGTAAATATTATTGACTCTGCTTGGTTTGCCAAGTCCAAGCATGGGATAAATGTAAATATTATTGCCTCTGCTTGGTTTGCCAAGTGCAAGCATGGGATAAATGTAACCATTATTCTACAAGGACTGTAAAACTAAAATTCAAACTTGTCCGCGCTTTAAGGCCATGCTGTGGTATGGGTAACCCCAAAAGCAGGATGGGCAGCCTTGGTGTAAAGGAGTACATGCCTGCTTAACATATCACAGTTTGGGGCCGATCATTTTACCATTAGCCAGAAAAAAGGTTACCTTCTAAGAATAAGAACTTCAATACTTTGAAACTGTATGCAAATATATTTACCATTCGATACAGCAAATGAAACAAATCACAGTTAAACCTGTGTTTTCTGCCAAGGAACAAGATACACCAGTTGCAGTTAAAAACTTAAAACTAACACTTCCTGCTATCCGACATATTACAAACAAAGGTCCTTCCAGGCTGTACAGAGCATTTATCATTCTGTGACAGTTTTAAAGGTTAGGAGAAGACCACTACAAAGAACTAAAGACAGGGCAATGGCCGCATACCAAGAAATTTCTTGCGGTGACCAAAGCACACATAAGATTCTAAATATAATCAACCAATACATGTAAAACAGCATATCACCTAGGCTCCTAGCCATGTCAGTGCACCAAAAAGAAAAAAAAGGTTCTGCCCTATCTTCTCTACCATCAGAAGAGACCAGATGGCAAATGTCCCATGCCCTGCAAGAAGACAAACAGAGTTACTTTGGAAAGATCAGGCATACGATAAGCAGAAGAAGCATTTTGGGGAAAGCACCACAACCTAAGCAAATATGCTGGTGCTTTGAGCAAAGACGCTAAAAATCAAATGTAACAGAAAGCACAACTAAAAGAGAAATAACAAAGATTAACCAAATGGAACTTATACTAACCGGTCAAGACTACCACAAATCATGACTGTTTGATGAAATGATAGCGGTCTAACATCTCTTGAACCCCCAGAGCAGATATGCTTTCGCATCCAAGAAGCTCATGGAGCTTTGGATCACATACAATCACCATAGAATTTACAGGATCCTACAGAAAAACAACCAAAGCCACAATCAGTCTCATTTCCAAATGTCTAGGATGAACAGGGAAATCTCAAAACCGACAGGTCATCCTTCATCAATGATAGAAAGGAATGTATTCCCACCTCCAAATTGTTAGCCTTTACATATTCCCAAACAAGTCTTATTGCCTCAGATTTAAGCATCTCCCTCCCTTCCAAACCCAGAAACTTAGCTAGTGCTTCAGATATTGTAACAGTAGAGGAACCAGGTTGAGCGCTATCAGTTTCAGTTGCAGACTCAGCATCTAACTTCACTCGCTTAGCTTGAGTTGGCTCCTCTGCATTTATAAAAGATAAAGATTATTAACTTAAGCAAAGATGTCACGGAATAAAAGGTGTTACAAATTTCACAAAGTTCACATACTTTTAGGTCCAAGGGTTATTATATGCTTGGACAGCAGCTTATTCATCTTGAACATGTCAGTACAATCAGTCTCAAATACCACGCGCAAGGCATCATCACAAATAATCTTTCTCTTATTACTTGGATCTTGGAGGTTGTTTTTCCTTATGTATGCCCAGAGCTGCTTCACAATCTGAAATAAGTAAAACAAAAATTAACACAAACGCACATTGAGATTTATATAAAAACACTTGGCCACATCAATGGACTTGACAAGCAGTATAAATAGAGAATCTTGGTGGATTTGGGAGTAACAACCTCAGTCCTTGGCAAAGCCGGTTCACCAACAACAACCTGAAGCTCAGGTGAGACACCACAGACTTTATTTAAACCCCCAGCCCCACCCTTTCTTTTGGTTCCAGTAGTCGGAGCACTGCAATTTACGCGAGGCATAAACACGGCAAGTCATATATTGACATTACAAATGCTAAATCGCAACATGAAATAAACAGCGAGTCCTTATAGAGCATACAACTACAAAACAACAAGATGAGACTAGAACTGTGAATTAATAACAGGATGATGCTACTTTTGAACTAATTACCCGAGACAGATAATCCTCCATATTTTTATACAAAGATTAATGTGCAGCTGAACAGATGAAAACTAGTTTGATTAGCTACAGTTCTTTAAGCATGCTGGCTGGCTCTTGAACAAACTTTATGGCAAACGTACCACAGCCACGCTCTATTTAATTAGAGTGAGACCGAAGCCATAAGTAAACAGTAAACACTGACCCTTAACGATTTGTGTTTCATATTTGAGGAACCGGGACAAAATTGCAACAGTTTTGACTATTATATGAAAGATGATATGATAGCAGAAAGGTCGAAAATTTCCCATAACAATAATAAGAAATTCTAAATGCTTTTCATACGTTTGTTTCCACATTTGCTACAAAACAATTTTCAAAACTTATGTTATCCGGCTTAATTTAAGCAGACAAAGAAAAGCATTATAATTTAGAACAAGCCAATAACAGGGACATGGAGCAGTAAAATCAGTAAAAATCGTGCAGTAACAAGCAAACTATGCAAATTAATCCACCGTGGTAATCCGCAACGGGTAAAATGAATTCCGTTTGAAATCAAACCTCGTGAATTCGAACAAATTGAAAACCCTAAAAACCACCTTTTCATTTCCGATTTCGAATTGTGAAAATTAAAGGGCAAACCTGTCTTTGGGCGGTTCCGGGGCAACGGCGGTGGCATTCTGGGCGGCGAAGACCTCGAACTTGGGAGGCGGCTGCTGCGGCTGGGCCACCGGATGCCGGAGCTGCTGCTGAGGCGGCTGCTGCGCCTGGAAGGTGTAGGCCTCAGGGGGAGGGCGGGAGTGGGGGTGGAGGGCAAAATGGGAAGGAAATTGTTGGGGGAGGAATGGTGTGGGAGCGAACTGAGGGTGGTGGTGGTAAGGGTTGTGGTGGAGGGCAAAATGGTCTTTTGGTGGGGGCGGTTGGGGTTGTTGTTGTTGTTGTTGGTGCTGGGGATAGGGGCGGAGGAGGAAGCTGATCTGGTCGCGAATGAAGGCAGCCTTGTGGGAGAGGTCCAACCCTAGCTTGGCCTCTAGCTGCTGAACGACGCCGTTTACGGAGGTGACGTTGTTAGGGCCTTGTTGACGGAGCACAGTCTCCACCCCTTCGGCTATTTCTTGGTCCGACACCATCCCTCCTACATAAATATTAAACAGAATAAACCGAAAAAACAAACGCTCTCGTCTCTCTCTCTCTCTCTCTCTCTCAGTCCCCTTCTGCTCTCTCTCTCTCTCTCTGTCTCTATCTCTCTCTTCCTCTCTGTCTCTCTCTACTCTTTTTAACCTCTATCCTCTTTTATAATATTTGAAATGACGAGTCTGTCCCGTTGGTTTTATCCATGGTTCATTGGTCTTATCTGTAATATCAAATTTTTTGAACTTATCCGACGTAGGAAAATTTTATTATGCACCCATGGTGTAAATGAATTAATAGATTCAGTAGATCTCAGCTGTAGATATTTACGGATAATTTTCTTTTCTAATAAAAAAAAAATATACTTGATAAGTTGATATCATCTAGTCGTCTATTTATGTTGGTGCAAGTGCACGTCAATGCACTCTATACTCTCTCGTGTCATAAGGAAATAGATTTTAGGGATTTGATTTCATGGTTTCCTTTTTGAAATTTGTATAATTCAGCATGTAATATTTATTATGGATGACAACTCATTTGATACGAAATTAATAATTACCGAATATAAATTAATAATTCAAAATTTTACTAACATAAGGCCGATCCTTTACAATTTACTCTAAAAAAAAGTAATAAATGTTGGTGTAAATACACGTTGGTGCACTGAATACTTTGTTTCTTTAATGTGTCAGAAAGAAGTGAAAGAACATATTTTAGGGATTTGATTTTATGTTTTCATAGTTTCCTTTTTGAAATTTTTATAATTCAGCATGTAAAATTTATTATGAATAACAACTCATTGGATACGACATTAATAATTACCAAATATAAATTAATAATTTAAATATTTACTAACATAAGGCCGATATCTTTACAATTTATGCCAAAAAAGAGTAATAACATGGCTCGCACTATAGTGTTTGGAAGAGAAGTTTATTTATGTGATTAGAGGATAGGCCTAATGACCTAATTAACTCGTAAATAGCAACTATAAAGATTATTGGCTCCTATTTATGATGAGGATTTTGGTATTAATTTATTCTCGTTGTATGAGTTGTCAGATATATTGAAGATCACTTTCCTCTCTAAAAAAAAAAAGAGGAAATGAATTTAAAGTGTACTAATGTGCACTTACACCAATAGAAATTGACGACTAGATAAGATTATGTGATTCTTTTGTTATTCATGGTAGAATTGATTCGAACTTGCATTCAGTTTGAACTTGGACTAATCTAATTCGAAATCAGTAACATATCCACCATATTGGTCTATATCATTTCTATCCATCGAAGAGAAAATAGTAATTTTCCTTTTTGTTGCAATCCAATCCTTAGATAACAAGTTAACAACCTTAAAAAGACAAAAGGTAAATATTCATAATGTAAAGTTGCAGTGTTTTTATTCTTTTTGTTTTCACTTTCAAATTAAAGATAAAGATAAAGAGGTGAATAGAAAAGGAAATTGAATACTTTTGATTATGACCGGTGTAGCTAAGTGTATTACCAATAATACCCTGGCCGGAATCTGCAAATTTGGCGTCTCTGTTTTTTTATCAAGTTTGGTGTGATTTCTTGTTGTGACTTGGAAGTACGAAGGATTGGATAGGGATTGGTGTGGTTTGGTCAACCACTACTGTAGAACATTGTCGCTAGATCTTGGGGTCAAGAAAGTAATTACAATAATAATCTGCAAGACTAGTCGTGTTTCACCCTGCTTGCCAGTTGCCACCAACCTAGAGTTTATGTGATTCTTAAGCTACCACCTTTTCAGTGGTTTTGTATTAATATATGTGTTATCTAGGATTAATGCATTATTACGTTACAAGCAATGTTTAACCACACCTAGCTCTCTTGATCGACACTTGTGGATGCGTAAAACGCAAGTGACTAGGTGAGAGGCCAATGCAAGTAATGTAAGCCAATAGAGACGTGTTAATTGGTGAAATATCACAATATTTTTACACATTTCGCCGCTAACTTAGTTCTCATATTATACGTACACTTCGGGTATGTAATACATATGAAAAGCTATGTCAAACATTACATAAGCAGTAATTAGTGCATGAGGGTTGTAGTAAATCATTATCAATAAGTTTGTTATTTATAAAGTTCTGACGAAACTAATTGATTATCAATTGAGAACATGATCGAGTATGATAAGTATAAACATGAATCTCTCTACGAGCGGTTTATAAATTCAAATCTTTTTGCCAGTGTCAAATTGTTATGGCTTAAGCATGCTGAAAAACTTGAACCTCTTGTTAGGATCGGTTCACAAATGAACCTTTGTGTGAAGGCATTTAATTACTCCAATTTGATGATTTCTACCAAAGATATAATGATTTTTTGTTGTTGTTGTTTTAGTCACATTGCTTTGACATATCATATTGAACCCACGACTTTGTGTTATTACTTATAAATTCAACTTTGAAATAGTTGGTATTGTGGCACAAATTAGTCAAGTTTTGGAGAAAATATACATTTGTAAACATTGAGGTTAGATTCTTGGACAACATCTAAGAGACTTTTACGTTCAATATTAATTCATGCTATGTTTCAGATTGCTTCTTCAATAACGCTTTTGTCATGAAACACTCATACCATAAGCAATTTTAGTAGAATTGTGTAGAGATCTTTCATAAAGATAAGCATTTTAGGTCAAAGCACTTGAAAGCACGTGCAAATGAACCCTCTTCATTCTAGAAGGCTATATCGTTACCAAATAATCAAGTGAAATTATCCATCTACTAATCTCATGACTGGCTTAATGATCCGTTGTTCAATACAACAAGACAACTTCTAGCTTTCGTTGGGGATGCTCTTGGCTCCCTCCCTCATGGATTATTTACGTAATCTTCGTATCAATAATATCCTTTGAGCCTCCACAACCTGATAAAAGTAAATTTCACTGTTGCTTGCTAATAGGTCATTCACCTCTCCTCAAGTCATTTATGAACACAATGATCTCCCAATGCCGCATCTCATGCTAATATTCTTGATATTCGTAATTTTAGTTTTCTTAGAGACTTCTCTATTTAAATCGTTATTAAAAAAAAAAAACCCACAATACAAGCAACCCGAGATTTCTGGGTGGGCAAGCGGGTTGGGGCCAACCCGACTTCTACCCCTCAAAACATTGTAGCGGAGAGTGAAATGCGAAGACAATGGCGCTGCTTCTCAACCTAAGCTCGCCGTCCCCAACCTCATTCCAGTCGACTCGTCACCTCCCCACCACCACTCGCTCCCGCCAAAATGAAGCTGCCCAAGAATGGTCGTCTCTGCTCCACAACCTCAAGTCCCACGGCAGATTCTCTTGCCTCTTCTCAGGCAATCGCAGAGAGGTCATAAACTTCGTAATCCCAATTATCTTAGTTGCTCATTATTATGTTAAGCTCAGTTTCCATGGGTAGTTTGCAAGTTGTTGATTTAGTCGGAAATGAAAAAAAATATACTTCGAATTGAGCAATTAGCTTAGTGGAAGAGAAGGAGGAGAATGAATAAACCGGGTTTGAGGGTTTAGTAATGATAGAGAGCAATTCGGTTAGCTTTGTCGCATTGAATGTAGGATGTAGTGATGAGGTTGAAGAAAATTTCACTTCTCTTTCGAGATTTTTTCGATTGCATTGTGGCATCTGCATCTTCTTTGCCGTGCTGTTTGAGATTTGCATTTTTCAGTTATATTTGGGGGGATAGTATTGAGTAGATCAAAACATTGTCTGTTCTTTCGCTGGTTGGGAGATTCAGTATCAGGGACTTCTTCACATTTTGAATCTATAAATTGTAGCTTGAGCTTTTAATGTGTTGGCGAACTTTAAAACACTACTTGTTAAACTTAAACCTGCAAGTCATTTGCTTTACTGAAAAGTACAGAGGACAATTAGGCAGGTAACATATGTCGTTCTACCATGTGCACGGAATGCCTGAACCTATTCGTTTTTTTTTTTCCCAATCTTCATAATAACATGGATTTGATACACAAGCAATAAACGGTAGTTCTTCTTAACTCGCAGAAGCCTTATCTAAACCATTTGATACACAACTTGGATTTTGCCTGATAATGTAGGATTCATCAAGTATGATACTATGATTAGCGTGGCTGTTGTATAACTCAATCAATTTGTTCTAGGTATAGGGCCACAAATAAGGTATAAACGTACACATGCTTATACCCATTGAGACAGATATTGTTATCTATCAGATACAAGTTATTGAAAGTAGTTGATTTGGCTCTTGGTCCCTTATTTCATCTCATTCTGAATGCAATATTATAGTTTAAATGCAGGTTTCTTTACCCTGAATGAATTTAACTCTGCTACTTCTATGGTTACAGGACCAAGCACGGAAAGCATTAGAAGGTGCCCTGGGTGGAAAGAAAGATGAATTTGAGAAATGGGACAAAGAGATTAAGAAAAGAGAGGAGGTGGGTGGAGGCAGTAATGGTGGTGGAGGGGGCTGGATTGGGTGGGGCAGACGCTTGGGGTGGTCCAATGGTGACGATTTCTGGCAAGAAGCACAACAAGCAAGTCTTGCTGTCTTAGGCATTCTTGTGATGGTAAGAAGTCTCCTTATTCTATTGTTACTTCAATCCGGTACCATTTTGTTGTAAATATATACTCTCTCGCACTGTCTAATAATTTCGTTCTTCCTCTTTTTAGTATCTCATTGTTGTGAAAGGAGAGCTGATGCTTGCTGTCGTCTTCAATCCACTGTTGTATGCCTTGCGAGGGACAAGAAACGGGTTCACTTTCATTACTGACAAAATCTTAAGGAGGACAGATGATCATGCTTATATTGATAGTATCTCGAAGGAAGAAGCATATAGTCATGTATCCGCTAAAGAGAGTGTTGTGAAAAAATGGGGAAGTGATTGACACTTTTGTCCCAGGTTCGAGATCCCATCCAACATACACTGAGAATTGGTCACTATTTTTTGTATCCTATGTCTTCTGTATGAAGTTCAGAAATATGTTTGAACTGCTAGCTGCTAGCAATTGTTCAACGTAGAGATTTTATGTGCTATCTTTGCAGTCCCTAACATTCTGCTGTCCTGGTTATGCTGATTTGTGGATATTAAGGACCACAAATTCCAAATCTTAAATCACTATAGGTTTCAAATACTTCATGTCATAGTCTCCTCCATAAATAGGCAGCAGTGACAGACTATCAGATCATGAAGCCAACTATGGAGGCACGTGATTCAAACACTGATGGGGAACCATGCTAAAATTGTGATTGTTGTCATTGACTACTATTATTGCCACTGGCAGACTGGCTTTCACAATCATCTGAGCTGTAATTTCCTGGTATAAAGTTATAAACACTTCCGAGCAGATAGCCATCACTGTTTACGAATTACAGTTGCGACTCGTGACTATCGAGCAGTTAAGAACCAGGCATGCTCAAGAAACTGATCCAAGCCCCAGGTCTCTGACGTTATGACCGTCTCTCAAACCATAAGAGGGACAAGTTCAGGGTGATGGTACCATTGACCAACTCCATTATTGCTTTTGATTATGGGGTTGTTTGATTAGCTGGTAGTTTCCCCTTTCAATAATCCTCAACAATAATTTAGCAGACAGGCAATCCATGATTAAAGGCTTACCCCTTAAAGCTTAACCCGGCAAATAAAATACAAATTACATATCATGCAGGAATACATATTCTCTGGAAAATGCACCTTGGATCCCCATAAACCCTAATGACCCAGTTATGGAAAAAAGCAAGAGTATTATATTATCCATAATCAGATCAAAGTTACAGGCCCTAAACCCAAAAAAGAAAACATATAAGAAGGGGTCAAAGTTTTTCTTTGGTCCACCCAATGTTTTAGGTTAGAGAAGCTGTCTCATCTGATATGTTCAAAAATTGAAAAGCGCTCTCTCCTCCTCGAATCTTGGTCTTCGTGGAAGCTAGTGCAGCAATAGTGACCCTCCACGATTTCGCCACCAATGTTTCTTTCTATTTTCTCTCTCTTAATTTCGGATCACCACACGACCAATTCTTCAAAATCTTCCTAAACCCTACCCTCCTCTTATTTTTTTGGTGTTGGGTTTTCTTTGTTTGACCCCATAGTCTCTTCCTTTCTTGTTACACTAATTTTCTCTTATCTGCGTCTCTCTCTTTTTGGTTGTTTTCATCACTCAGATTCTCCAAGTGGGTTTTTGGCGTCTTGTTTTTGCTTTCTTTCTTCCCATTTTGTGCAAATTACAGTTCTCTGCTTGGTCATTGGGTTTAGATCGATTGTCTGTGAGCCTCAGAAACTTTAGTCATTATTGAACTTGTATGCTTGGTGGTTTGTTCGAGTTTTGAAAACATGGGTGATGGAGAAGACGAGAAAAAAGAGGAAGTTTCAGAGACGAAGAACAAGGGTGAGCCTAGTGCAGGAGGGATGGCTAGACCACCCAGTGACGGTTCCTTGTGTGTGACAGAGGATGAGGATGATGATGATGATGAAGTAGCAAAGAAAATCGCGTTGGGCCCTCAGTGCACTCTCAAAGAACACATCCAGAAGGATGCGGTTTGTATCTCTCCTCTTTTTCACCTCATTACTGTTATGGCCTTGTGACTTTTGTTTTTTGTGTAATGTTGTTTCTTTATGGTTATTATTCGAGGTTTTAGGATGATGAGAGCTTAAGGAGGTGGAAGGAACAGCTTCTTGGGGCTGTCGATGTCAATGCTGTTGGAGGTAATCATTTTAATCAGCCAAAATTGTCTTCCTTTGTCAATGGACAAATGAAGCAGAAAGATGTTTGAATTTTGAATAATACCATTCGGTTTACTGCTTAGGTTCCAAGCTTTTTGTTACTTCACACTATTTCTTTGGATTGAGATTATATTATCTCTCGCAATGTATATTCTTGTCCCTTGGCGTGAATCAGAAGTCAAACTTGTTCCATGCTCTAAAAGATTTTAGTTTTCGATAATTTTTTTGGTTCATCACGCATGACTGTATCAAGTAAAAACCCAATAAAGTCTTGTCATTAGATATCAATTCAGTTTCTACTCACTACAGTTGAATCTTTGGAATTAGGCAGGTATCTTCAACATGCGGTATAATAGATGTTTGTAATGTTACCTAGCTGCCTGAATGTTTCGCTTATATGCTGCTAGAACAGATGCAAGTTTTATTTTTTTCTGATGGAAGAAGTTCGTGCTTTTGTGTTTCTGCAGAATCTCTCGAACCAGAGGTTAAGATCCTGAGCCTTGCAATTAAATCGCCTGAAAGATCTGATATATTTCTTCCTATTCCGGAGGACGGAAAGCCTAACGGCTTGTGGTTCACTTTGAAAGAAGGTAGCAAATACAGCCTTGAATTTACGTTCCAGGTCAGCAATAACATTGTTTCAGGTCTCAAATACACCAACACAGTCTGGAAAACTGCTGTGAAGGGTAATGTTTCTTTCTTTCTCCCCACATTTTTGTAATTTTAAACATAAGGATTGTATCAAATGCTAGGATTAGATAGATGTTTTGCTTATCATGGATCCTTGTTGCAGTTGATAGCACAAAAGAGATGCTTGGAACCTTTAGTCCACAGTTGGAGCCTTATACACATGTTTTGCCTGAGGACACAACCCCATCTGGTATGTTTGCTAGGGGAGCTTATTCAGCTAGAAGCAAGGTAAGCTTCCATACCAGCTGATTTACATAAGCATACCTAGAAATGTGACAATGGGGATATGGGCAATAAAACTGGCAGATTTTGCATACTTATGCGTCTATTCCTAATATAACATAAATCATCAGGCCATGAAAGAATGAAAACTCTTTAAGAATGTACTCTCATATTTAATCATGATCTCCACTCACTCTCACATGTAGTTGAGAAACTGCAATAATTCCTGGTATGAAAATGGAAAGAGTTAGTGTCTGAGGAATGTACCAGGCATTAGTACAGAATAATTGTACACCAATGCATGATCAAACCGAATGTTTCTAGGCCCATGTGCATCATCAACTTTATATTTGGAATTCAAATTTGTGGTCCAACCCAGTGTATTGACATCAGATCTTGCCAATAATTGCTTCACGCTTTTGGTTTAATCTTATTGATTTACTTTCCTCTTTTCTTTGTCTCTGTGTTCCAGTTTCTTGATGATGACAACACATGCTACTTGGAGATCAATTACACCTTTGATATTAGGAAAGACTGGGCAGCAGCGTAAACGGCTTTTTTGATAGTTCATTGTTTTTCAAGGCTGAAATCTGCTTCAGTATAAAAATCATGTCAAATTCTTCATTAACTTTCAATCCTGTCCGAGGCTGGGGATCGACTTAAACAACGATGAGAGGATGATACGTGCTTTGAAAAAGAGGGAAAGGGAAAAGTTGAAAAGAAAAGGCTATTGTTTTACTAGCTAGATATTTGGTCAATAAAACTGAGCTTTGCTTGTTTGATAGATCAGAACACACTTTTTCTCTGTGATGGATTATTGTCTAATTGATTGCTTGCCATATTTTCTCATGTTAATTGAAGCTTTAACCAATTGCCATGGGTATTTTCAATATTCTTATGGAGAATTTAAATTTGAAAGCAGTACAGATGTAGTGGTAATAGTGCTATATATCCTTTCTGAGTTTCTGTTCTCTTTCTCCTCCATTAATGCACTTGTTCAAACATTGAGGTTTTGAATTGTGTATGAATCTCAAGTATAACAAGAAGGCGTATTATTTTTTTTTTTTTGAACAAAGAAGGCGTATTATTGTGGTAATATGGTTTTGTACTTTTGTAAGTGTCATGGAGGCACCCGTGAAATGCAATGTTAAACACGAAGTTTTTCTTCTTGAAATTCTCTCTACCGTAAACTTATCAATTATAGAACACGACTTTTCAAAGGTGTTTCAATTGACAAAACAACAAAACCTTGAACAAAATAAATTTTATTGTTTTCTAACTTTAAACAATCGTAAAATAAATTGGTGTCATATTTTTTTAGTTTCATCAGTTCGAGAAGTGCTTAAAAATCCAACTTCAAAAGTAAAAAAAATTCAATGAGAAAATAAGAACATGCAATTTTGACCAAAAATCGTGTGCTATAGTCCACAGTTTTTGATGAAAAATCATGGTGTTGTAATTTTTTTTTTTTTTTGTTTTTCACTTTTAAGTTAGGGGGGGGGGGGGTGTTGTTTCCATAACACAATTTTAGCCAAAAAATCGTGTTTTATAGCCCACGCAACACAATTCTTCCATTATTCACACAAAAAAAAAAAAAAACACAATTCTTCCACATCGGTTAATAATGGGCCAAGACAATTGTTCATTGGGCTCATTTAACACCGGCCCAACCTTAAGGCGATTGATTCTGGAAGGGTCCAATCTGCTTCTCTTCTATGTCTTCCTTTCCTATACAATTGCCCATAGAAGAAAGGCGCTCTCATTCTCTCACGTTTGTCCAGCAACTGCAAAATCCACACTGGTTCAGGTACTCACTCTACCATCTTCTCCAATCGAATTTTCATTTCAAATTAAGCTTTCCTGCTCAAGCTTCATATGTATGTGCTGTTGTTCTTCACTGATTTCGTTCTCGATTTCGTTTCGCTTTCCCGCCTGTTCTCTGCAACCAAACGCCGCCTTATGCTTCTCTCCCTGCTCTTAAAATCGAAACGGCATCATTTAGGTTTTCATTCTCTTATGGTTGTGGTCATCGTCGTTTTCGTGTTTAATGCGTTTAGAACTGCTTTGCTTATTTTCCGTTGATTGCTTGCTTTCTAGGGTTTCAGAGATTTAACTGTTTAACTTTGCCCTAAATTGATGTATTATTGTTTGAATTGCTGAGTGAGCTCGGTTTGTGTAAATTTCGGCAGTGAGATTTGAATTGAGGCAAGAGAATGAGTTCGAAGAGAGAGCATGAAGATAATGGTGGTGGGGGTATTGAAGGGGAAGGGAGTTTATTGGAGGCAAAGAGGCAGAAAGTGAGTGAGGAAGTATCTCCCGACTCCTCGCCGCCTGCCTCCCTTCTTCCTGGTTTTAATTATGGGGACGAGGATGAGGAGGAGAGAAGGGCACCTGTTAATGGAGGGGGTGATGGTAAGGAGCTACAGGCTGGAAAAAATGGGGTTCGAGTTGAAGAAGAAGAAGAAGAGGATGATGGTGAACAAGGACTTTATCAAGGACACAAGAGCCGCGAAATTGAAGTTAGGAGGGATTGCCCATATCTTGATGCTGTTAATCGCCAGGTATATACCTCTGCATAACTGTTGCAATGTTGTACTCAAGCTCGTCTATATGTTGCATATGCGGAAGTATCCTTGGCATTGGTATTGATTTCTTGGTTTTGCCTTGAACAGGTTTTGGATTTTGATTTTGAGAAGTTTTGCTCGCTTTCTCTATCAAATTTGAACGTGTATGCATGCTTGGTTTGTGGGAAGTATTACCAAGGAAGAGGAAGGAAGTCCCACGCATATACTCATAGCCTTGAAGCAGGACACCATGTGTATATCAATCTTCGAACAGAGAAGGTTTATTGCCTTCCTGATGGATATGAAATTAGTGACCCATCATTGGATGACATTCGACATGTTCTGAACCCAAGGTTTGCTTATTTTGGTGTATTGTTTGTACTTCCACCTTCTCTTTCCCTTGCATCTTGTCTTTTCTTTCACTTTATGTCTTATCTCAGGGAAGTGTGTGCAAACCTGCATCTTAAGTCGATAAGCTTGAATAGTGATGCTTATTAGTCATGTGAGTGCACTAAAGATGCTCAATAGGCTGTAGATTTCTCTTTTGATAGATTTACTTGCAATTGATAGTAAATAATTGATAGATTTCTCTTTTTTCTTCTCACTAATTGGTAGTAAGAGTTATATAGTTACTATTGCTTTCTTATCATCTACCAAATTGGTTTTTGTCTCTTTTTCGTAGCCTTACTTTGTAATCCTTTTTAAGTGTGGATGGTAAACAAATACTTCTTAATTCTCTGTGTATAGGTTTACTGAGGAACAGGTTGAGCAGATTGACAAAAACAAGCAGTGGTCAAGGACCCTTGATGGTTCTGATTACCTTCCTGGAATGGTATTGCCTTTTTTTTTTCTTTTTTCTTTTTTTCTCTCCGTACTTTCAGAAGTACCAAATTAGGTGTCTGTTGCTACTGCTGGTAGTTCACATATGTTTGGTATTAATTATTAATTTCTAATTGGCTTGGTCAATACTAGAGAGTTTGTACTATAGTAAGCTACTTGTGGTTTAGTTGCAGAAGAATGAATTGTATTCATTGTCAAATATGCAATTGGATATGCTGACTCTATGAAGAGCTTAGCCAGTAATTAGGATTGTGATAAGAGTTACTCCTGGTTTTCATAGGATATTTAAGGGAGTAAGAAGGCACCAGTCAGAATGATAACATGATTCTGAAATGTAGTATTAAGTGGGGTGCAGTAGTCTTACATTAATGAATTTTTTATGTTCTATCAGATTCTCTCTTCTGGTGTTAGAGAGAATGATTTTGGGGTTGTGTCGGAATCCACGTTAGTATGGGATCCATTTTGTGACTGATCTCTATGATGGATGTACTTCAATTATTCATTCCAACTTACATGTAGAAGATGTCAATCTTGATTCTAATTAGTATGTCCTCTGCTACAGGTGGGGCTAAATAACATTAAGGAGACTGATTTTGTGAATGTCACTATTCAATCCTTAATGAGAGTTATGCCTTTAAGAAACTTTTTTCTTATCCCAAAGAACTATCAACATTGCAAGTCTCCGCTTGTTCATCGATTTGGGGAGCTTACAAGAAAGATATGGCATGCACGCAACTTTAAAGGACAGGTTTGACCTTGTTGGCTTCATATTCATGTCTCTAGGTATTCCTATTAAACATGGAAGGTCACATGTTTTAAATCTTCAATGTCTGCAGGTGAGCCCGCATGAGTTCCTGCAGGCAGTTATGAAAGCCAGTAAGAAACGGTTTCGAATAGGAGCTCAGTCTGACCCTGTTGAGTTCATGTCATGGATGCTCAATACACTTCATGCAGATCTTAAAACTAAGAAGAATACCAGCATCATTTATGACTGCTTTCAGGTTTGTTTTTCTCCTTCATCTATTGCACTGTTGTCTTGAAATTCTAACCTGCAATGTTTGATAAAACCACATTCATAATCTTCTGTGCTGATAGGGGGAACTAGAGGTTGTCAAGGAGACCCACAAGAATACAGATGGAGGAACTGAATACAAGGGCCTTGTCACAGAAACTTACAGAATGCCTTTCTTAATGCTTGGATTGGATTTGCCCCCACCACCTCTTTTTAAAGATGTGATGGAGAAAAACATCATACCACAGGTAAGCATATCATTTTGATATGCGTTAAATGCTCATTGTAATCAAATTTCAATATTTATAATAGAGATAATATAAAAAAGCTTCTTTGTAGCCTCAAAATGTCCTAAAATTTCCATGTCTAATTAACTTTTCTTTCCGCTTTGGAGTTGGGGAGAAGGATTTCCCTCTAAGGTAACATATTTGTAAGTTGGTTGTTGAACATATATGACTTCAAATATTTAGAGTTTTCTACTGGTAGTATGGATACCTTTGTAGAACTAATTGTTTTAGATCAAATTCCATGATTGTACAGCATAGGTATTGGCTATTCTGTGCTCATAGTTATGTTTCTGAATGGATTAGAGTTGCTTTTTGAACCAAAATACAAAATGGATTTTTTTTTAAAAAAAAAAAAATTTAAATTTATGGGTAAAACTAAATAGTGGATTTTAGATTTGCTTTCTGCTCCTCTTCATTCACACTTACTTAAGGTTCAATTGCCATAAAAGCAGAAGCATCAAGTTCTGGTCCTCCACTTCTTTGAATATCAAAATGAATCTTGAACTGATGCAAAAATTTGCTCTTATGAAGGGAGCATTATGAATTCTGTTTGCAGAATGGTTTTACATATATTTATAATGGACTGGGAACTGACTGCATGATCCAGGGAGCATTATGAATTCTGTTTGCAAAATGGTTTTACATATATTTATAATGGACTGGGAACTGACTGCATGATCCAGGTCCCGCTGTTCAACATTTTGAAGAAATTTGATGGTGAGACTGTTACTGAAATTGTCCGGCCTCGCATAGCAAGGACGAGGTATCGCGTTACTAGATTACCACGGTATCTAATTCTGCACATGCAACGATTCACAAAGAACAACTTCTTTGTGGAGAAGAATCCTACTCTAGGTGAGATCATACGTTCCTGGGAAATTCTGTATTTGAACAATCTTTTAGGTCTTCTAATGTCACATGGGCTTCATTTGACGATGGAAAACCTTTTGCAGTCAACTTTCCTGTGAAGAACCTGGAATTGAGAGATTACATTCCTTTGCCAACCCCCAAGGAGAATGAGAGATTGCGTTCAAAGTATGATTTGATTGCCAATATTGTTCATGATGGTAAACCTGGTGAAGGGTCCTACAGAGTATTTGTACAGCGAAAGTCAGAAGAACTATGGTAACTCTTCATCTTTATTTGCATTTATTATAAGAAAAGACTAATAAATACAACTATAGGAATCTAGTCTAACATATTGCAATGTTATCAGGTATGAGATGCAGGATCTTCATGTCTCAGAAACACTTCCTCAGATGGTTGCTCTTTCCGAGGCTTATATGCAGATATATGAGCAGCAACAGTAAGATTGGAGAGACGGAAGAGAGGGAATCATTTTTATTTTAAGTTCAATGTAATATCCGGTAGGGCTTTAGTAAGCCGTTTGATGCTGATTTGTTCTAAAAATCAATTAGAAAATCTTTACTTATATAGCTTGTATTTGCCAGCAGACAATGTCACTGAGAGCTGATATATGAATTTTGAGGGCAGCACTTTTTACTCTTAACGAAATACAAAGTTCTTTTGTTGTTGAGCTTGCTAGTCTAAAAGTGCAAAAGAAATCGTACAATATTTTTTCATTTCTGGCTTGTTATGAATTTATTGGATAACTCGGTGCTGGTTATCTCAATTGTTAGTGGTGTTGTGATTACATTGTACGCCGGTTTAGAGCAAGATGCACTAGGAATTTTGAGTTGGTCATTTTTGACCCAGACTTGCAAACCAGTGGCTGCAGAATTAGTGGATTCAAAGTTGGAAGGGCGATGGTTTGGAAAATAAGGATGAGGAATTATATGTCAATGAGTGATGTCAAGAACTCACGGATTTGAAAGAGTAGAGCAAATGCAATACAGGGTGGAAGGCTTTCATGAAGGTAGGTAGTTTCCTTTGCTGTATGTGAATACAGAGGCCAAAGTCGTGTTTAGATTTGATTCCATTTTGTTGGTCTCCACTGATATTTTCGTTGCTTTTGGTTAGGACTAAATTCTGATTCATATGTCAAATAGTGTTCTTGGTTGATACGGCAAAGGCCTGGACGGCCCCTTATTAATAGCCAGTCGTTCCAGACTCAACTTTAGCTTCACAACTCCAAAAAAATATCTCCCATTTGAAGCTATCATCTTCTCTGGCTCTCTGCTTTCTTTACTTATCTGGTCAAACATCCAAACTGCCAGACTGATCTCAGGTCAAGTTATCCGAATTTTCGATGCATTTACTGATCGTGTCGCCATTTTGGATCCATAAGATCTAATAGCAAAGTGATCGAGATTGAGATCTAGTTCATCTGGGAGAAAATGATGATGGAGCTAGGTGAGATGGGAAGCTTCATCAAGGTATGGCTCTTAGTTTTCTTATCTCTATGCTACTGCTATGTATTACCAAAGTTTGTGCCAAAAGGAGTTCCAAGACTCTTGTGTATACTTCCAATTGTGTGCCTCTTTCTAGACCTTCCTCTTCACTTGGCCTCCATACATCTTGGAGGCACCACTGCTTTCTTCATTGCTTGGCTTGCCAACTTCAAGCTCTTGCTTTTCGCTTTCGGAAAAGGCCCTTTATCTTCCGACCCTTCAATCTCTCTTCCCCGTTTCATCGCCGTCGCTTGCTTGCCGATCAAGATCCAACAAAACCCAGTTCCAAAATCCCATGACCAAAATGGCCACAACAAAGAAAAGCCATTTCCAGGAATGCCCAAAAAGGGCCAAAAATCCCTCATAAATTACGCAACCAAGGGCCTACTTTTGGGTTTGTTGGTACGAGTATATAACTACAGTGAGCATATTCATCCAAAGCTCCTATGGGTCATGTATTGCTTCCACATTTATTTTGCATTGGAAATCATCCTGGTTGTAGTTGCATCTGTGGTTCGACTTGTCATGGGACTCGAACTCGAGCCACAGTTCAATGAACCATACCTTGCATCTTCGCTCCAAGACTTTTGGGGCCGAAGGTGGAACATCATGGTCACCAGCATTCTCCGCCCCTCCGTATACGAGCCTGTTCTCACAGTGGCAACACGTGTAGTGGGGCGCAAATGGGCCCCTCTACCGGCCGTAATGGGGACTTTTGTGGTGTCGGCAATCATGCACGAGCTCATATTCTACTACCTTGGGCGTATGAGTCCCACATGGGAAGTTACCTGGTTCTTTCTCCTCCACGGGGTGTGTTTGGTGGTTGAGATCGCCGTCAAGAAGACAGTTGCTTCACGAAGGTTCCAGTTGCCTAGGCTGATATCGGGACCGTTGACGGTTGCATTTGTGACGGCCACCGTGTTCTGGCTCTTCTTGCCTGCACTGCTCCGGTGTAAGGCGGATGTGAGGGCGTTGGAGGAGTACGCCGCCGCCGGCACATTTGTGAAGAATGTAGGTCGTGCTTTCATTTCTAACGTGATGAAATCCACGACATAGCTTAAATTTTGACACAAGTAGCATAGAAAACAAGCACACACGAGAGTACCTAACCAGCTGGCTCGCCTACATGTATGCCTTTCTTAATCTGATTTTGATATATTCAAATAATCTTCAAATTTCTTCTCAATTTATGAGTGTGTTAGTCTCACTATAGTTATATGCTTTTTGTGAGAAAGACGTTTCAATTTAAGTCTGCTACTCTTCCCCAATTAACGAGATTGACATACATATGATATTGACTAGAACAAAGCTATTGACCAAGAAAAGCTATTGCCGATGGTGATCGAATATGGCCTCTTCGGAGATATGAAGACTCAATACCAAAAGATTATGTTTTGCGGATGTTGAGCCTACGATAGAGGAAAATTTCAAAAATTAAAATAATGTTAACTAGTTTTAACATATTTCGGAATGACATAGTATTTTTTAAGTGCTTTATGACACATACCAGCATGTCAAATCATGAAAGTATAACAAGTTGTCATGTTTATTAATCTCATCATTGGTAATTCATGTTCATTAGAATGTCTTCTAATAGATGAAATACTGCATGCACATCGTAAGAGCAAGTGCACCGCATCAGGCAAAGGCAAAAGCAAAATGAGAGGTTTTGCCTCCTAATTATGCACTATTCATTGATTTTGCTTTTGCCTTTCATGTTTTTGGTGGACCCCTAAAAGGCAAGACTTTTACTTCTCAATCATCTTCTGCAAAGTTCATTGTTGTGAAATTTTAATTTAAACTCGCAAGCGCACGAATCGTCGTTAGTATAGTGTGCAAGTACGAGGTCGTTCAACTGAGGATTGATAATCAATTTAAATCCAAACTTAATTAATCCAAACACAAAAACACATAAACAATCAAACTAAAGAAGATACGGTTTTAAGGTTTTCGACTAAACAAATAATGTGAAAATTAAAGACAGAAAGAAAGAAACAAATAATGATAAAACCTAGGGTTTCAGAATCAACCACTAACAATCTTATTTATGTTTCAATGCAATTAACAAATTATTTTGTTTATCTAGATGATAATTCCCGTATCTAAGTCCTTCTCAGGTACTCTAGACCATAGTTTTCCTTAAGTGTATGATGCTTTCCCTCTTGGGTAAAGATCTTATATCCTAACTATGCAGTTTATCCTTCTCAGGTATAAATTTAACATGCAAGACTCATTACGCTTTAGAAAACAAGGGAATCAAGCAAACCATTAGTCTTTCTCAAGTAATAATTTAATTTACCACACTTAATCACAAGAAGCTAATCAAATTATATTGCATCTCTGCTTCAAATTTATCTTCCAATTACTATATGCAAAGTCCTAAGGTGATCAATCAAAGAACTTAAACATAAAGCATCAATTCAAATAGTGATTAAGCATTCATCATAAAAAAAAACTATAAATCCATCAATAAAACATCAAAACACATGAACAATCATGCTAAGGCATCATCCTAACCCTAGAAAAAGTTTAACAAAAGATAACTAAGTAAAACATAGGAAAAACATAAAAAGAATGGAAAGGAAAATAAATGGAAGATGGATGAGTCGTCTCCGCTCCTTAGGCATTTTCAATGTGCTCCAAGACTCCCTTCTCATGTAAATTTATGCTCCCTTATATAGGGAAGATTTCTGCTCATCTTTGGCTTCATGTTTCCTTGTAAAACTTGGGTTTAGATTCCTTTCTTCATTTGGAATGGGAAAACCTTGAAATATCTCTTGTAGAAGTAGGAATAAGTTCATCATTGAATCCTCATTTGAATTAACTTCCTTGAAACATTAGGATTGGCGATCTTGTGCTACGGAACTTGAGTTCTCCACGAATTGTTGTAAATTCCCGAGCAGATTTCCTGTCCGACCTATCTTCACTCAAATAATCATAACTTTCTCCAGAAGTATCGAAATTGAGATCCGTAAAATTCTACAGAAAGTAGACATCCGTAGATTTCCATGCATATAAGGCTCATTGTTTGATTCGATCCGACCATTTCCCAGTAATTCGACGAAGTTGGGTGTTCTGCACAGATAGATTCCCAGTCTCAGATTGCACATTGCCTTTCAATCCTACTTAGCTCATTCTAGCTTCTTTTCTTCTTTCTACGAAACAAACCTACTTTTAAATGAATCATAAATAAGGAGAACTAAACATAAAAACCAAGATTAAGAGGCATAGAAATATAGAAAAATATGAGCATATCATTCATTTTTTTTTCTTCTCAGTTTTGCCCTTGCTTCTGCTTCTCTTTCTTCTTCCTCTTCTTCTCTGTTTCTGTCTTCTTCCTATCCTTCTGTAGCAAGGTCAAAAGTGGGAAGAGGAAAATGTAGTAGATATAATAAAGTGTTTCATCTGCTTTAATTACATAGGCCCCACTAGATTGGTCAGCCTGATCAAGAGGCAAAAGCTGCCAGTGGGCTTGGTCGACCAGGGTTCTAATCAAGCAATAAGCCATGCGGTGCATGGATTTTATTTGATTTTGGGCTTAGGCAAGACCAATTGCGGTGCATTTGCTCAAAGGAGCGGAATGTTTAAGAGGCCACAGGTTGAACAAATATACGTACTTAGATCAATACTTTTACTAATCAAAGATTATATATGTTTAGATGGACTCCTGTATATTGTTATTAATAATGTGATATTTGAGTATTTAAGACAAGTAGTACATATTCTAACTGGGGTTTATAATGAACATGTACAAGTCTCTCCTAAACTCCTATGATACGTTTACTTACTTGTAATGAGAATGAAAATAAAGGCAATGATTCCGAGGTATGAGTTTTCATGCGTTAATAAACATATATAAGTATTGGAATATGTGTGGGTCACATCTCATTATCAGGAATTGATTATTGAATGCCCCTTAATTTGATAACCAAGAGGGTATGAGTTTATGAATGATTCCCATATCGATTTCCTCATTCATCCATTTCAGTTGTCTCCGATTCATGATTTTTTTCATTCCAAGTCAATAAACGCATCGATCACTAGTGTATGTCTGTTCCAAACAATAATAGAGGTATGAGCATCAACATCTAAGTAACGTGTCAATTTGTCTGAGTTTCATCTTTATTTTCAAAAGTAATAAACAAAAGATGATATACAAGTACGCATGTATTTTATATTTTATTTTTTCCATTTGATGAAAAGAACACTCATGTATTTCATCTATTCAAAGCGCTTAGTCAAGTATACACCAAGAAAAAGTCAATTCATCTCGGAAAAACAGAAATACTCCGAGTATTCTCCTTCAAATTGCTTGGCGCTAATATTTGTCCTAATGGCAGCAAATATTAATTAATATACAAATAATGATGGTGATCGAATTTGACCTCCCAAGCTTTAGCTAATATAGATGCCTTAATACGTCTGATGCATGAGAGCGAAAGTTTTAGATCTTTCTCAAGATCCAAACATTTGCACTAATTAAGCTGGAAATCAAATTTCATACAAATTATCTAGCTAGCTATGAAAAATGGAACATATATCACTGCATATATACGATATCGATCGATCTTCTCCAAAGTACGCGGTTGAGGACAAGGGAAGAATAATGGGATCGAACCACAAAAAGGGATAATACCTTGTCCATAAAATACAAACGTATCATCAATAAATTAATTAAGAAATACTAAAAATTCTTAATTCAGAAATCCCATTAGTAAAATAATATGAGCACATGGATTCCATCACCTATATATGTATTTTGAAGAACATATTCTTTGTACCTCCGAGGAAAAGCAGCTGGCCCTAACTTTGCATTAGTATTACTATTAGTATATTTATAATCAATTAATTGACCAAGAACTTCTGCAATTAATCCTGCATATGCGTTATGTACATGTGCATGCTCCTGTCGCACACAATTTTACACAATTTTTGACACTTCTTCTGAGCCCTTAAGATTAAAAATATTGAGTGGCTCAGATTAATTTTGTGAATGATGTCAACAAACCAGAAGATTATGTGGCATCAAATTACTTAAAAATTAGATTAAACTTTTATTTTTATAAGAAGACATAAAATGAAAAACAAACAAAAAAAATTTCAATTAGATGAACAGATAGAAGAACACGATTAGGAAAAAAAAAAAGTAGAAGAACCCTAGCTCTATCTCCATTGACTGTCTTCTACAGGTAAACTAATTTACAAAACTGGTAAGCAAATTAGTCTCAAAGAAGAGAAAATTTATATGAAAAAAAAGGTATAATTGGATGAGATGCTAAACTGTAATGCAAAGCATTGAATGTGTGTAGAGCATTTAAAATTAAGGTGTTTTGGGAATGAATCTTGATTGGACTAATTGCTCTTTTAAACTTGCCACGCTTGTGCATTTCATCTTTTGTGCCCCTTCATATTGCTGGGTAGAGCAGTAGATTAATGCCTATTCAGATGAATTTCTAATGTTTATTTGTCTGCAGTGATGGAACGAACAACATGTTAATGTCTAATTCAGGTAGAAACTTTTGGAGTTTTGGTTTGTGTTTGAAAAATATTGGAACGAGGAGCAAGTCAAATGTTAGATTATATTGTTTTGAGGATCTGATCGATGTTGCAACATTTAGCAGGTTTGAGAATCAACCTGCTATTGTATTGTCATAGGTCAATTGAGATAGAGTTAGGGTTCTTCCTTGTTCTTCTAATTTTCTTTTTAATCGGTATTTTGTTTATATAATTGTAATTTTCTTTTTCATTTTATATTCTTATAGAACATAAGTTTAATCTTAATCTATTTGTTATAAAATTAATTTAATGCCACGTCATTTGTCCAATCATCTATAAGTTTGTGTGACATCATTCACAAAATTAATCTGAGCTACTCAATGTTTTTAATCTTAAGGGCTTAGAAGAAGTGTCAAAAATTATGTAAAATTGTGTCACAGGATCCGGACCCATAATATGATTCCCAGTATTTTTTTTTTGAGTAATGCCACGGGGGCGAAGTAATATATTCATCACAAGCCAGAATAGGCCGTTACATACCCTTCCGTTGTCATTTAAGGACATAGACAGACAATAAGCTAGTGGTAGTACCCACAAGTGGTACGTACATATAGTCCTACTCATTATACATTCAATACGTAGAACTAGCGAATATCCTCCTTCGGTACTACTCCAGAGACGCTAGAGAGACATAGCACATAAATGCTTAGCTTCCTAATACAAGGAAATTATTGTAAATAGATAAACTAAAAACATAGGGATGGACCTAGGGCAAAAACCCCAGCCCAAATAGAAAGCCCGAAAGCCCAATAGGGATATTCAGCCACGGCCCAACAGTGAAGCCCAGCCCATCATCACTCCACAGCACAGAGCCTTCAAGCTCCACGACGCCATCGTCGCGCCGACGCGAAAAAACAGCCTGACTTCCTCGCCATCGCCGCCCGACGCGAAACGCCACCTGACTTCCTCGCCCCCGACGCCATCGCTGCCTGACGCCATCACCTCCGTTCACACGTCCAGCCCAGAAACGAGGACGATCTGCACCACCGTTTGAATCCACCCGAACCCGGCACAGACCGCACAAAACGCCGTTGTCTGGAGCAAAAACTAAGCCGTTGCCGTCAGGAGAGAAACCCAGCCGCCTCCTCGTCATAAGCCTCCAGCCCCAAGCTGCCTCGATCCGACGAGGTACAGCTACCACCATCAAAACCACAAGCAAAGATCCCATAGAGCTTAGACCATGTGTCGCCCGTCCGGCAGCATCCCCACGACGTCAGAGAGACACCGGAGAGCCACTGGATGAGGGTTGGAGATGCCTTTGCCGCCGCAAGCCTTAGGGTTTCTCGAGAGAGAGATATGATTCTCAGTATTAGTGTGTGTGTGTGTGTATATATATATATATATATATATATATATATATATATATATAGGAATTTGCAGGAATGGAGGTCCGTTCCTTAGCTAAGGAGCGAATTTTCATATTTTGACAATTTTTCGATCACATATTCACATCTTAACTGTTCAGGTTTTAGGTCCTAATGTATAGCTCACGTCTGCATATTTTCAGCCAATTTGATGATCATTAAGGTATCGAACTCGATTAAATCAATGAACAAACTGAATCTGTCCAACCTGAACCATTCGTGTTTATAATGGTAAATTGTAATTTTGGATGCATTAACGATCATCAATTTGGCTAAAATTTTGTAAAACTGATCTATACATTAAGACCTAAAAACTGAACGGTTAAGATGTGAATATGTGATCTAAAAGTGATCAAAATATGAAAACCTTATATAGTAAATTAATTAACAAAGAACTTCTGCAATTCTACATTTGTATTTATGTAAATGTGCATATGCTGATATATACTTGTAATATGATTCCTAGGCTCCTAGCTCTCACATGGAACCCCAGACTTTCTGGTTAGCAAAACATTTTTTACCTAGTCATGGTCGAATACTGTCGGTAACTAGACTGTCGGTAACTATGTAGTAGTATACGTACGTACGTCGTTATTGTTACGTTGAAATCCTTTTCCATTTGAAGGACACCCGCAATGATACAAATGGTTGGATTATGATCATACTATAGTATATAGGAGGCTACATGATAGTAACATTATTATTCGATCGATATGACCGAATTGAAAACTGTTCTCAACTACTTAATTAATTAGTCTCTCGACTAGGAGAAAACGTGCTACTTTGACCGGCACCCTTGGCTGGCTGGACTGGCTCGTCGATTATTACCAGGTCAAGTCGAGAATCTAGTATTTATATATTATGCAATGCATCTAACCTTAAACTTTGGGTGAAAAGGTAAATGCAATTGAATAACAAATAAGCAACCACTTGAGCTCTAACTAACCCCATTGAAACATTATTTATCTTGGATTAATGTCTCTTTCACATTTTCAATGAATGTTTCATCGGTGCATCCCACAGATCACCTTAGGTAATAATGTCTAGATTGTATTTTGATTAACTAGTCCCACATATCTTTTTTCGTTTGAATGTCTAGATTAAATAATCGTATTTTGATTATAATGTCCAGTCCCACTGGAAACTTTTTTTTTTTTTTTTTTTAGGACTTTTAGTTCTTGTATGCTCGCAAACTTGCTTCTGTATCTATTGGCATAATCTACACAACACTCAGGTTTCTGTCATTGCCATGAACGTGAACCTCGAGCAGAAAGTTTGTTCCCAGCCTTTAAAACGATGGAAGAGCTCCACATGAACAAACAGGCTCCGTTTTGACATGAAAGTGATGATAATGAAGTAGATACAATTGGAAATTTGACCCTTAACACTCACGGATATTGGAATTTCAATAGTTGGAAAGATGAGTAAAAATAAGGTGATAGTAAGAAAAGCAGAAAAGAAAATGCATTACACAGCCACTGAAAGAAAAAGGTAGTTTTGAAAGACAAAGGTGAAAATCATTACCCGAAATTAACAAATGGTAAAAAGTTACGCACGCAACTCAAGTGGTTCTAAAACATAATGAAAACGGCCAAAGCCACCCATCATGATCGAACCCCACCTTATGTATGAATTATTAATCAAGAATCTATAACGCTAAAGTGTTTAAATAATTACGCTGCTCCTGGTTACAACATATAATTAATTCACTTCTAGCAATTTAATACAAATCCATCTATTGGTTAGTCAAGTTCTTTCGACCAAGGGTCGTACCCGGCGACTACAGAAAAGGAATAACAAGAAGGAAAAATTTCATAAATGGTCACTCAACTATGACTCATTTGATACTTTGGTCACTCAAGTTTCAAATATCACTTTGATCACTCAACTATTACACTATCAATCACTTTAGTCACTTTGTTAATTTTTTTCAGTAAAAAAAAATACTCATTGGGTGACTAAAGTGATTGACAGTGTAATAGTTGAGTGACCAAAGTGTCATAGTTGAGTAACCAAAGTGTCAAATGAGTCATAATCGGCTGACAATTTGTGAAATTTTTTCTAACAATAAAATAAAAACAAAAGCACCACAAATCTAGCGACCATTATCCTACAGTTTCACCTATAAAATGCGAAACAGCTCCCTCTCCACTCACTCACCTCAAAACCTCTCTGAAACTCTCTCACAGAAAACAATGGAAGGAGAGATCCCCAACTTCGTTATGGTATGGACCTTAGTCGTCGCATCCCTATCCTACTGCCACACCATCGGAAACCTAACTTCTCCGGGAACCACCAGACTTCTCTTCGTACTTCCTGTATTCTTCTTCTTCTTCTATCTCCCTCTTCACCTCACCACCATCTTCCTCGGCGGCCCCTCCTCCTTCTTTCTCTGTTGGCTCGCAAACTTCAAGCTCCTCCTCTTCGCTTTCGGCAAAGGCCCCTTATCGTCTGACCCGCCCCTCGCTCATTTCATCCCCTTGGCTTGTCTCCCCATCAAGTTCCGAACAGACTCCGAAAAAGCTCAAAATCAAAAGAAGGGCCAGAAGTCCACTCTCAACTACGCCACAAAGGCTCTGATATTCGCTACTTCGGTTCAAGTTTTCCACAACAAGGAGTCCATCCACCCCAAGATCCTTATGTTTCTTTACGCCATTTACATGTACACCGGTTTAGAGCTCGTCTTGGCCTTTGTCGCAGCTGGGGCTCGAGTCTTTTTGGGTGTCGACTTCGAGCCGCAGTTTGACGAGCCCTACCTCGCCACCTCTCTACAGGACTTCTGGGGGAGGAGGTGGAACATCATGGTCAACAGGATCCTGCACCCCACCGTGTACGAACCAGTCCGGAACATTTCCAGCCGTTGGATCGGGAAAGAGTGGGCCCCTCTACCAGCAGTGCTCGCGACCTTTCTCGTGTCTGCGGTGATGCATGAGTTCGTATTCTATTACATTGGTCGGACCAAGCCCACATGGGATCTCACGTGCTTCTTTCTCCTCCATGGTGTTTGTTTGTCTATTGAGCTTATTGTTAAGAAGGCGTTTAGGGGGAGTAAGTGGAGAATGCCGGCCGCTGTGTCGGGGCCGCTGGCGATGACGTTTGTGGTGGTCACCGGTTTGTGGCTGTTTTTGCCGGCGCTGATGGGGCGGTGCCAGGCGGACGTCATGGCGTATAGGGAGTACATTTCCTTCATTGAGTTCATGAAGCATGTTGGTGACTTTCTCAATGTCAACTCTCTCTTAAGCATAGTTAGTAGATAGATCAATGCACGTTTTCATTTATAATTAATTACTGTAGTCTGTGTCACTGAGCAATTATCTTAATTAAAAGAGGAACATTTTGTTAAGAATAATTGCATTTTCTTCAGTTTGGTGGCCTGTACGATCTAAAGAGACTATAAGTGCATCAATGTCATAATCTGATTAAATTCAGACCAATTTTTCCCACGCCTACTTTGTCATTATTGAATTGAAAGTTGATTAAATGGCCAAAGACAGTATAGCTATTCCAATTTGCTTTTGCTTTCCTTATTTAAGAGGCATTTGCTTTATAAATTAGAAAGTGAGATTTGCTTTGAGATTATGTCATGAGCAGCGCATCGTAATGATTTAAACACTTTAGTGTTAAAGATTGTTGATTAATACATAAGGTGGGGTTCGATCATGATGGTTGGCTTTGGCCGTTTTCATTATGTTCTAGAACTACTTGAGGGGCATTTGCTTTATAAATTAGAAAGTGAGATTTGCATTTTCTTTTGTTTTTGCTTTTGCTGTAGAATTTTTGTTTTGATTTTAAATGAAATTTCATTAAACAGAAGAAAATATTACAAGTAGTTTGAATAATACAATCCGAAGTTATTATCGACTACTTATAACACAAGTTGGACCAACATGCATGAACATATCTTTTTAAAGGAGCTACACAACATTCGGTACACCACGAGGTTAGAAAGATGATCGGGCGACCACATCAATCTCAAATCCGACAAAAGCGAAAATCAATGAAAGGATGAACATAGACATTACCAATCACCAATCAGATGGTCGCTAGACAGTGAAAGAAATACGTGTACGTGCTAAAGTGGTCACATTATTGGGCCCTCAATTACTGCTTTTGGAGTGGTTCGTACTTCGTCCCTATCACCTCCGGTACTAACATAATTGCTTCTACCGTAACATGTGGAAAATGGTAATTAATGCTACTCTAGTCCATACATTTTTCTACATTTTGACCCAAACGCAGATAATTGCAGATGTTGAAGTGCAACCAATTCTATGTTTCTTTGCGATCATCATACTTTTCTAGACACAACATTTTTTACTCTTTATCTTGAAAGAAACATAACCAGTAAAGGTCAAAAGTGAGAAGCATGAGGGTGGAATTTTGACCTTACTTTTTTTGAGTTTTTGACTAATCAAGAGGCTTTGGAGCAATTCTCAAAAAAAAAAAAAAGGAGGCTTTGGAGCAGGCCATGAGTCCATGAACATCTATCTTGGGCTAGTTTCGGTAACTGGGCTCATCTATATAGTCACGGCCCAAATTTGTTTCTCAGAACAAAACTTGGGGAGAAGTTGAAGCTTCTTTCACATCGAGAAAACAACCAAATCGATCGAGGTACCCTCTTACTTTCTCTCTTGGGATTTCTACCTCTCATTTCCATATTGTTAATTTTGTTGAAGAAGACCCAGTTAGAATTTTAGCTCATTCAACCCTGTTTCGAATTTCCTTTAGTTCTGATCTTTAGAATTCATGAAACTTGCAGATCAGCTTCTACTGTTTTTGGATTGGATTGCCTGAAGAAAGTGTTTGAATCTGTGAAAGTCGTAATGGGTTTCGCGGTGACAACTCTGATATTTGCAATGGTGGGAGTGATTGCTTCGCTTATGGTCAGAATCTGCTGCAGCAGAGGCGCTTCTGCTAATTTGTACGTCTCACATTTGCTGTATTTGAACTAGTTTCCTCTTTTTATTGATTGATTGTCATAGAGCCTTATCATGTGAATCCAAAGATCGTAGCTTTTTAGCTTTGTTTATTGATTTCAATCAGAGAAGTGTGTTTGCTGAGCTGATCAGATTGTTGAAAGTGTTATAGTCTGTATGCTGGTTATGCCAGCGAAACCAATTTTCATCAAATCTGGTTGTTTAAAGATTGGACAATGATTTCTGAGTGGCTCTATTGTTTAACTTAGGAAACTGAAACATGGTAGTAACCTGGTTTGGTTTGTCTAGGATCCTCTGATGAATGTGTCGCAATGGCTATAATTTTGGTTTTATGGCTTTTTATACAATTGACATTGTCATTGCACTATGAGACTTCTGGTGTTGAAAGGTTATCAGGTTTTTTTTTTTTTTGAGAGGGAGACTCTTATAATAGTCTTCATCATGATCTTCTATACATCTAGAAGTTCAATGAGAATGTCTCAATGGCACATTAAGGAGATGCGCTCGAGTTTATATATGAGGGGTTAATTGGTTACTTATTACATTTGTTATATCATGAACCTCAGATCCTGAATCTATGTAGAAAATATAGTTTTGATCCTCATAACTTACATCTACAATGGATGAGAAATGGGACTTGTTTCTTCAATTTCATTGTTCACTCTACATCTAGAACTAATGCTTATATTTCAAATTTTCTTTCATTCATTGAGGTTGGATAAGTTCTTTGACTTTCCTACTGTTAGGCGGCTTCTTTCATATGGCTAGCAGCTAATGTAATGTTGTTCTTGTGCAGGCTTCACCTAACATTAGTTATTACTGCAGTAGTGTGCTGCTGGATGATGTATGTATTTCCATCAGAAATTTTCCTCTTCTTTTTTCAAATTTGGGTTGCAAAATTTGTTCGCATGCATTTGTTCTAATCCAAGTAAGTTTACTGACTTGCTCTCTTCAAACTTGTTAGGTGGGCAATTGTATACGTTGCACAGATGAAACCACTTATTGTTCCAATCCTAAGTGAAGGAGAGTAAGGTGGAATATATGAGGATGCTTTCAGACTTCCCATTCGGGATTTCTATGTATAATTTTGGAAGAGAGTTGGATTCTAAGTGGCCTAAGGATGTTGTATTGATGTATTTGTTTCATCCTTGGAACAAGTTGACAGACCATTCTGTGTACCTCACTCATTATGAATGTGAAATAAAGGTTCAAATTCTCCTGTATGTAATCTGTCACCTCAATTTTGTCTAAATGGAATTGAAGTTCTTCATACACGCAAGTATAAAGCCGTGGATGCGTTTCGAAACTTGAGGCGTTATTGGTTTCTTATCAAATACTATTCATATTTTGCACCATCGATGACCACTACATTTCTTTTCTCTACACCGGGTGTATACAATCATGTGTCATGTGTCGATTTCTCTCATGACCAACCCTGAATTACTTCGTGTTGGCCTTCATTGAACAAAAGTCACTGATGAAATGGTGCATTCGAGAGAAGCAGACATAGAGAAACGCGATGAGATTAAAACTTTGTGCAAACCAAGACATGGCATTCAATGGCACTAAATGAGGTGGTTCGTAGAGGCTGAAGTGAATCCTATAGCGGCAAAAATTGAAATTTGATTAACCGTTTGATCTCAATCAGAAGGTGATCATAACAGTTAGAGCCAGCTCACACCTTAGTGTGGTCCATTGAACAAGATATATATTATCAAGCTAAGACTGAACATTTCTTCAAGGACTGACTTTCAGAATAACATGGAGAAGAGGCCTAGTACTTTTGCCGTTGTTCCACTAGTGCTGCTTCTTTTGTGGCCGACTGTGTTCCCAGAAGTACTGGCTTGTCCGACTACCGGCGGTGGATGTAGAAGTTGTCCGGCTAAAGGCGGTGAATGTAGAAGCTGTATCGTTAATCAGATGAAGTTCGTCTGCCCAAGGTGCGTGCCAATTCTACGATGCATGGCTAGATGCTTGTGGGGAGGCAGCTCAAGAATGAACTGCGTTAAAAAGTGTGATTGTGGTGGCGGCAACCCAAAACTTTCCGATTGCAAGAAGTGCATGGCACGCTGCAAGTGTAGCTGCATATCATACTAGATGAGCTCCAAGCTTGTTTCACTCTAGATCATAAGGTCGAAATCTTTTTATGTCTTATGAAGTTCTAATATCTATTTGCATGTTAATCTTAAGATCGAAACCGTGAAGTTCTTATGAAGTGCATCACCATCTGTATAACTGTATTCAATGTTGAAATGGTTTGCGGCCTCCTAGCCTAGCTTAGTATTGTGAGCCGGTAACTAGTTTTTTTTTTTTTTTGGTCTGATCCGATAACTAAGTAGGTGATTGATTTTTGAGCGAATCCCTTGTGCATTTCAGTGAAGTCGCACACACCACACTCGATAAAAGTGTTGGTTTGTATATTTCGGTGAAGTCGCGCTAGAATGATACACCACCCAATAGGGGTGACAATTTTATAAATGATCAGTGAAGTCACACACTAAACGGCACACCACTCGATAAAAGTTTGATCGTGCATTTTGGTAAAGCAGTGTTAGACACGCAACCGAATTGAGTGATAATTTTATGGATGATCAATGAAGTCACACTAAACGCCCACCACCCAATAAAAGTTTGTTCATTCGTAAATTTTGATGGATGATCAGTGAAGTCACACCAAAGACACCGCTCGATCAAAATGTATTTGTGCATTTTGGGTGACAATTTTACGAAGCAGGTTTTATTGACAAAAAGAAACATGATAGCTATAAGCGTATACACGGTGAAGCAGTGGCAGCGCAGCCACAAGATCACGGCTGACTTAGAAACCTCTGTAAGCAGCGAAACCCCAAATACTCAGCACAGAACCTCTCCATTTCCTCACCTCCTCTCTCCCTACACACCCCCTCCTCCATCTCCGCCACGACGTCGTTCCAGTAGTCCCTCCCAAACCCACCCCAGAACCCCTCCACGTCTTCCTGAACAATCGCGTCCACGATCTCCTGCAGCCCCACGATCCGACGGCTCACCTTCCTCCTCGCCTCCCTCACCGTGGGGTCCACCCCGGGCACGGAGTCCAATCTCAGTAGCAACTTCATCAGCGCCTCGTTCATCCTCAGCTTCTCCCGCTCGCTGCTCCTCACGGCGTCGACCGTCTCCTGCCGTTGGATCAGGCGCTGGAACTCGTCGGCCTCGGAATGGACGGCCGCGATTGTCCTGTAGAGGTTGCGGATCAGGTGGCTCCGGTAGGCCGATTGGATTTTGACGGCGGCGGCGGAGGACTGCGGTACGTGTACAGTGATGGGAATCGGGGTGGAGGTGGGAGGGGTAGGTTGGTCATTGCGGAGAGTGTAGGTGACGGTAGTAGTGGTAGAAGAGGTGGAGAAGCTGAGTCTGCGACGGTGAGAGGGTTTCATATTTGGCTAAGGCTAGTGAAGTAGTGAGATGTGTGTGTTTTGGAATTGAAAGATTTTGAAAGAAAAGGATGGAAACTGTAGGAGGATTCTTTTTTTATATTGGTCAGTGAAACTGTTAGGAGGATTCTTGAAAGCTCTTGGCGGGTAATAGTGGCGTGGGTGAACTCACTGTTCATCCTCATCGTCGGTCCGTAACCGTTTATTTAGAGGGACCCACATGCAAAAGCAGGAAACCACTCATCATCACCGTTACCGTTAATTTAGGGGGACCCACATGCAAAAGCAGGCAAATCCGGAAAAGCCTATATTTCTGCTCAAAACAAGTTTCACTGTGGTCAAGGAAATCATTTTTCAAGATCTTTATATTCCATTATTAAGTGTATTATTCAGTAAACAGCAGATATAAGCATTCCTCAAGAGTCAAGAGTACGAGTAGAGCTACAGAAAAATAAGAAGGGAGTTACGGTCTGCGGTGAAGTAAGTAGTACAGTTTTACACAACATTTGGAGGGAATTACAACATGCACTTAACGGGAGAGCTCCGACGAAGTTTATATTTGATATTGCCGTTGACAGATATATACTTGATTTGATGGCCGAGATAAAAAAGGTGCTCAAAGAGGGGGAAGAATCTTTCCAGAGCATGTCCCGAACCCAACATTGTAGCCATTTCCCTGCGACGATAACAATAATTAGATACCAATAGTTGAATCTTTGCAACGAGTAATAGCACTTGCGGATTTATAATAACTCTAGGCCTACTACTGTACCAGTATAAGCACTTCTATGTCAAACACAGCAGAAGCCAGAATTGTTCTTAATCTAGTAGGATAGTAACTATGTGAAATATAAATTTCTTTGGGAGAATGGAAGCAAAATCTACAAAAATAATAGCTTGATGAATCATGATAAAAGGATAGGAAACATGCTGAAAATCAAGTGCCTTTTGCAGAGAAATTATGAAAAGGAAAGACAATCATTATAGAGCAAAACAGGTTGTCAAAAATGTTTTCAAAATATTAATCCTTTACTAATGTTCGTTTTACTTTTGTTTTTCTTTTTTCTAAAAGATAATCCTTCAGTAATATTTGCAAAGACGATTTGCATCAGACATCAGAAATATCGGAGACTTGGAGTTAATAAAAGGACATGTAAGTTTAAGAACCTTGCTAAAACCAGTAATGATGACTTCATCTCCATCTTCAAGGAATTTACGAGTAACGCCATTTAATGACAACTGCTTTTGTCCATTCCATGTCAACTCTAGCAAGCATCCATAAGATTCTGGCTCCTGTTGGGAGATACAAGATATATATGAATTTCACTCGAGAAATAAAGGAATTTGTTAAATTCATAATTTAAGAACACGAACTGAGATCGTACAGGTCCACTAATGGTCCCAGTTCCAAGGAGATCTCCAGGCCTTAAGTTACAACCATTGATTGTATGATGTGCCAGCTGCTGAGTCACTGTCCAATATCTGCAGATGGGTCGCAAAAATTAACATATATTAGCAAAAGGGAAAACACTTGGAAAATAATAAAAAGTTCGTAAGCATAGGTTTTCTTCAGCAGAATATTTGACATCCTGTTCTAAGTATTTTGATGCCTGTTGGAAGACTAACACTAGAGAAAGCTTGATAATGCATACAAAATACCCTACAATCGTAAGTAAGAAAATTACTCCAGAGGAGTTGTATCAAGTAAGACTAAACACTGTTGAATATGTAAATAGGGAGGAAATCCTTACAAGTGGTTGAAATTACTCTTTGTGACCACAGATGAGTCTTTCTCTCCAGCTGGTTTAATTTGAACCTTGCAGTTAAAAGGCAGTTTGATCATCATCTCAACAATGCAATGGCATAGGAAAAAGAAAGTAGAATCTATGAACGTGCTTCACAAAACTGAAAGAATTCAAGCAGGGAGGGTACCTCCAATTTTATGTCATAATTTTTGGAGATCTTTTCAGCCAGATAGGGCAATGGATGGGGGTCCTGCACTTAGAGCACACATCATATAAGAACCATGAAATACAGCTTCAATAATTACAACACAAAACCGAAATTAGGGGGATATGCACCAAAACAAATAGATATGAGAAACACCTGTTTGGGAGCATCACAGGAAAATGGTTCTAGAGCTTCGAGTGTCACTATCCAAGGAGATATTGTAGTTCCTAATATTCACAAATTTTACACATAAAAGTAAGTCTTGCAATCATTTGATTGAGCATAGTGCTCCTATCAAGTACTGTATCTTTATCAATGGAGTATAAGAATGGAGCGTAATAGTTTTCAGTGCTTACCAAAACTTTTTCCAAGGAAAGGACCAAGGGGAATATATTCCCATGCCTGGATATCTCTAGCTGTGAAAACCAACTTCTTATCAAATACAACCAACTGCAGAACATGAAGGACAAGAACTGAAAGAAACATGAAACAAACATACCACTCCAGTCATTCATCAAGACAAGTCCAAAAATGTGATCTGCTGCCTCATTCACATCCACCGGCTTTCCTAATTCATTTCCAGGACCGACTACAGCAGCCTTTTGAGCAACATGATAATAAATTATGAGAATAACCAAATTTATGAGTTCTACAGCATTAAATAGTAATGTAATAGCATAAGGCTGACCATTTCAAGCTCAAAATCTAGTTTCAGTGAGGGACCAAAATATGGTGTAGAGTTTCCACTAGGAGCTCCTTGACCTCTGTGATAAAACACAATGAAAGAGAAATATAAGATTAAAATACCCAAGAATTATCACAAGTGATGCCACATATATATCACTAGACAGAATTAAATTTCTCTTGGATGTGAAGTCCAGCTTAATCATTGTTCAATTACATAATCTTTTAGGAAAAGCGTAAGCACAAAACTCATGAGTTAAAATGCAACAGGTCAAAGGAGGCACAACTGATGGTTTAAGTGTTACAATTTAACTTTCCATCACCCTCCTTACAAAAAAAAAATATCATGCCCAATAATAAATATGGCCTCAAAATACTAATATACTACCAATTTTTCAGAAATGAACTATTACTACCCAGTCAGCAATCTTCAACACCCAACACTAAATAACAATAGAGACAGATGAAAGAATTGTTTGACCTGGGTCGAATAATGTCCGTTCCAGAGACAACAATCGACGAAGCTCGTCCATGATATGCAATTGGTAGGTGAAACCTAACACCAAATAAAACTTCTTCAAAATGTAAACAATCAAACTAACAGAAGATAAATTTCGGTGCTGTGACTTTCAAATCCCACGTACCAGTTCGGTTGAATTGCATTCTGCGGACCACGAAACATGGTCCCGCAGTTCTTTGCGTGATGCATCGATGAAAAGAAGTCCGTATAGTCCCCAATCGCCATAGGAACCAGCATTTCCACCTTGCTCTACACATTCATCAACACGCATAAAATGAACTACACTGTAACACTCAAAACACGAAAGTTGCATAAACATATAGTAATTTTCCGGATTACAACTTCCTCATACCAATGGAATCAGTGATTTCTGCTTTAAACTTTCATTATCACGCAATGTTGGCTCAGTAGCTGCATCATTAATCAACCAAATCAAACTCAATCATCAACTTGATGAGGTCAAAATTAATCGAAGAAAAGATTAAAGCATACATGAAAGTAGCTTCTGAAGTGTGGCACGTGCTTCCTTCCAAGCAGGTCGTCCCAAGGCCAAGAACTTGTTCAGATTAGGCTAAAGAACCAAAAACAGAGCAATCAATTACTGGATTATTCAACTTAATCAGCTAATAATAATAATCGTGATTAATGAACCAACGGACCTGATGAAAGCAATCGGAGTTACTGAGGATCGGACCGTTGAAGAGGCCGGCGGCGGCGATAGCCGACAAGTCCAAGACGTAATCGCCGATGGCCACGCCCGGTCGAGGCGGTGAAGCCGGTTCGGGCTTGAACACTCCGAACGGGAGGTTCTGTATGGGGAAGTGAGAGCTCGGGTCGACTTCGATGAAGGAAGTGAGAGCCATGCCGGAAACGGCGTCGTTGCGAAGTTGAAGGTAAAGCAGTGAAGAAGAGAGGGAAGAAGAAGACAGAGTGAGGTGTTTGATTTGACCTGAGTCAAGAACTGTGATGAGGTATAGAGAGTTGGGATTTTTTTAAGGACAAAAGCGTAATATTTTATTCCATTATGTTTATTTGGTATGGTGGTTGGAGGCTTGTGATCATCGGTCCCCTAATTTACGAGTCATGGACTCATGGGGTAGATATGCTGATATGGGCAACAGCCACCAATCTTTCAAAGTTAAGCGATGCAGTAGAGCCTACCCTTTCAATGTAAAGAAAGCAATAAAAATTTAACTTCTTTGAAAGTTAATAAACTTAAAATTAGATTTTGAACTCTACCAATCTCTAACAATTATCCATATTAATAGTAAATGAGTTTAATTTTTTCAGACCATTCATTGTTTATAAATTTTAGTGGTGGGGAACTGATTAACGTTGATGGAAATGTATATGATCAAGATAATTATACATCACAGTTTCACCTGAGTCCAAAAGGAAACTGGGCTCGGGCTGATCTTCAAAGTTCAAAGTTCAAACCATAATATTGTAAAAGGCTGGTCATGAATTTGTTGGTCAAGACCCAACCAATTTGTAAAGTCAATATAACCCAAAGATCAAAAACATGACAATAACAAATTTCCAAAATGAATTCCAGTCCTTCTAAATTTTTATTGGCTCCCCTCATCCCGGCCTTACGTCTCTGATTCCAATTTTTGGCTTTCTGCAGCTTTGAGTTGCTTTCACTTTCTCACTAGCTAGCCTTACCAACCACTGTTATATGAAATTAAGAACATCAGAAAACATGAAAGTAACAGCTAAAAATCAACTTTTATATCTAGTATCATTTTGTGCTTTACACTTGCCATCATCAGCTGTAAGTCTTCAAAACAAAATATTCACCCTATATAACAATGTAGATTCTCCCACCAACTATAAGCAGCAGCCAATGAACTATCTCAGTCATCTACAATCACATCAACACTACAGGAATCAATGAACATTTCAGTTCAACCAAACAAGAACATGCAAGAAGCATCCTTTCTTTCCACGCCATGTATGTAGTTCCCTTCCGACAGTGTATGAACCAAACAAGAATATGCAAGAAGCAGCCTATGGATTACTTAGTCCTCTATATATCAACAATATACCTCGGTCATCTACAATCATATCAAAAGCGATGAATGTTTCAATTGAACCACAATATGCAAGAAGCATCCACCAAATTGTCCTTCCCACACTACTAGAAATCTGTTCATTTACATCACTTCATTTAAATCGGTTAGACTTGCACATGATGTAAAAAAGTAAGTTAACATCGTTTTAGAAAAATACCGATTTAAATGTATACCATTAACATCGGTTCTTAAAATGACCGGTGTTAAAAGTTTTGTTTGAAAATTTGCGGGAACCTCATTTTCGTGGACGCGCTAAGTGTTTTAATGAATTCAAGGACGCGGGGACTAAAACTTAAAATTTTTCACACTTAGAAAAAAATAAAGCCCCCAAAACTGAAACAGAAACCCTAAGCTCAGTCTCGAGCTCCTCCCAAACTCGAGCGCCTCTCTCCTGACTCGAACTCGCCGCTCTTGTTACCTTCATCGCCTCCTTCATCTACCTCCTCGGCTCCTTCATCTACCTCCTCCGACTCCGACTCCGACCCCGACCCCGAACCCAACTTCCTCCTGCTTTCTCCGCCCTCCTACCCGATCTTCTGATGACAATTATAATCTGTGATTGAAGGAGGTTGAATCGGTTCGACCCCGACCCTGATTGCGGTTTCTCCAACTATAATATCCGACGACCGAACTCGAAATCAAAGATGGGGCACAATCGAAACGCCATTTGATGCCCAGATCTAGAGTGAAGAGAAGAAAAACGAAAAGCGAAAGCAAAACCAGAGAGAGGGGTAAAGGTCGAGGATAATGGATGCGAAACTAAACCAGCTGACTCACAACTTTGGGTGTTTCAAAGCGGTGCTGATCCGTAATGATTTTGCACTTAGGTTGAATCGTAAAGGTAGCTCCTTTATTGTGTATAATAGTTTCCCCTGTTCTTGATATTGGGTAATGATTCTTGTATTAAAGTTTTGATTTTTGGATTTTGATCCGGTTCAGATCTTGTGATTTTGTGGTTTATTGTGATCTTATTGGATGGTAGATTTGTATTATTATGATGCTTCTTCGCGTAGTCACTACCGCAGCCGCAGCCGAAGTCTCTACAGCAGTCTCAGATCGGAACAGTGTTGCAGCTTCTCGCCGGAGGTGTGGCCGGAGCTCTGGCTAAGACTTGTACTGCGCCTCTTGCTCGGCTTACTATATACTCTTTCAGGTTTGGCCCCCTTTTTTTTTTCCTCTAATTTTTGCAAAGCTGATGTTCTTATTTTTAAGTTTTATTTCTGAAAGTAATTTACTTTTTTGGGTAATTAGTATTTGTTATGGGATTTATTGGTATGAATTTGGAGTGTGGTTGTTTGGACCCAAAATGAACATTTTGGCCTGACAAGGCACGTCTTGGAGAAATTGAGCCAATATCAGTGGCTCAAGCTATATATTGTCGACAAGCTCGAAATATATATTTAGAGGCTAAATAAAGCCTACTATGGAAGTATGACAAGTCAACTTTAGCATATTTTCCTACTTCGGCTAGGAAAAACCGAGCTAGACAAGGAAGGAGGGGTGGCAGACTAACCAAATGAAATCGAAATGTGCTGAAACTTTCCAGATCCATTCTAGACAGCCCAAGGATCATTTCTTATGAAGAGTGCAAGAACTTTTGTTGAGTGGAAGGCCTTCAAACAATCAGCCCAATTTTCTACAGAAGCAAAACTGGAAAACTGGACCTGTAAGAGGTCCAGCAGCATTTTCGGCCCAACCACATGGAATAAAAATCTGAAATTTTACCAGGGTGATCTACACTCATAATGGAACATTTTTTATGAAGAGGTCATAGTGAAATTTGGAATGCTTGTTGGAGAAATAATTGAAGGAATAAAGGGGCAGAAACTGACCTAAAACCAGCTCAATATTCACATGTTCATGTTTCCTACCCACATGAAGAAAGCTAGATGCTTTTCTTCTTTTCCTTGGATATATTTTTCAAGACAATCTCTTTAATAGATCATCATCACTTCCATGTTGTTGCACCTTCATGCCTTGCTTTCATTTCATCTTTTCTCTATCTTTTCCATATTTTACAAATCACTTTCATATTCCACTTTCATTATTTTTCTTCCACTCATCATTTCACTCTTCTTTTTCTTTCCTATATAAACACCTTCTCTTCTCATTCTAAATCACACATTCACAACACAACAACATCTCTAAGATGATCTAAGTTCTCTCTAGAGCAAACCTCTCTAAGAGCAACTCCTCTCCCTCTTTCTCTTTCTCTTAGCGGTGATCACACTCCTAGTCCTAGTCTTCTCATAAGCCGACTTTCAGTGCCACCAAACCCTCTGTCAACATACTTCAGTCCTAGTCTCCTAGAGAGCCGATTGTAGTACCACGACCAAACACCAACACCAACACAAATACACATTCACAACACAACAACAACATCTCTAAGATGATCTAAGTTCTCTCTAGAGCAAACCTCTCTAAGAGCAACTCCTCTCCCTCTCCTTCTCTTTCTCTTAGCGGTGATCTCACTCTTAGTCCTAGTCTTCTCAGAAGCCGACTTTCAGTGCCACCAAACCCTCTGTCAACGTGCTTCGGTCCTAGTCTCCTCGGGAGCCGACGGTAGTGCCGCGACCACAACGGTTACAGAACCAGCCAAGCAAGGGTAACGCCCTAGCAACCCAGCCAAGCTAAAGTCACGCTTTAGCAAGATCTCAACACTTCCCGGTGATATCGCTCTGCTCGATCTACAATATTGAGTATCGATTGTGTTAACAAGAAGAAAATTCAGCAAAGTCCTCACCACGAGGCAGAAAGAATCCCCGCGACGAGGTTGGTGCTCTCCTCGTCTACAATCGCTTGAAAGAAGTCAGGTCAAGGGACACCCCCGACGACCGCACCCGAACGGTGCTGGCACGCCCGCGCAGAAAAGAGACTGTTGACCAGCTGCAACAAAATTGGAGCCAAACATTTTGGCACCCCCAGTGGGACTACATCAGAGTCTTTTTTCTTGAAGCACATTCAACCACCGGGCTTCAAAACAAACATTTTGGCACGCCCAGTGGGACAAGGTTAGAATTTTGTTTCCTTTTCTTGAAGACATTCAACCACCGGGCTTCAAAACAAACATTTTGGCACGCCCAGTGGGACTACATCAGAGTCTTTTTTCTTGAAGCACATTCAACCACCGGGCTTCAAAACAAACATTTTGGCACGCCCAGTGGGACAAGGTTAGAATTTCTTTTTTCTCTTGAAGACATTCAACCACCGGGCTTCAAAACAAACATTTTGGCACGCCTAGTGGGACAAGGTTAGAATTTTTTTTCTTTTCTTGAAGACATTCAACCACCGGGCTTCAAAACAAACATTTTGGCACGCCCAGTGGGACTACATCAGAGTCTTTTTGTGTTCACCATCATTGGGATGCCAGAGGAAAATATTTACCAAAAGAAATTCCTGAAGTCATGGCGACGATAGAAGGCTATGTGCCCATTCCCATTCCGGAGAATGCGAGCATAGAGGAGCGACTTGCTATCTTTCAACAGAACACTGCTTCGTATTATGCGAATTTGAAAAATGTCCTGGCAGCGCAGCAGAAGAGGATGGATGAACTTTTCCAATCAGCCCAACAAGAGCCGTGGCAGACTTGGGAGCAGCTGGCCGACGTGACCCAACCAGCCCAAGAAAACCACCAGCAGTCGATGAATGTCGTCGCGACCCAGCACAAACAGACCTCATCGGAGTCCGCGACCAGGCACAAGAATGACGCCAATCTGACTGCAACTCATGTGGATTCGCAACATGGGGAGGTTGACGCCATCAACACAAAGCAAGAGAGCTCCTTGAAAAGTCAAGAAGCGGCGCGCGAAGATGGTGTTACCAAAATTGAATTGCCTATAAGAGGCGATCAATTTAAAAGCAAAAACCTTCCACTCGACCAGCCCGTCGCAGAAGAAGAAAGTAGCTTGCCCATTGTTGAATCACAGCCTTACATAGAGGCTACTTATGGAGAACGTCATCAACAAGATTGTTCTTCAGACAAGAAAATTGTCTCTGAATAAATATCTGATGTCTCCACTGATCAAGCCAAATATGTGGCTACTGATCAGATGCATGGGGGGCAAGATATGACCCATGATCATCCCTTTGATCAAGAGAAGTTGGCGACAGTTGGCGACAAAGCCGATCTTGGGACACCGTCATCTCCCAAATTGCAATTGAAGATCATGCCTCGTCAACCAACAAAGATACTTGGGGGGCAAGATTACCCCTCTCTCGAGCCAAATTCCTCCAAATTCTTCAAGGAGAAATATCTTTGTTCTTTTCTTACAAGCTCTCACAGGAGGGATTTTTACCCTACAAATTTTGATACATCGGAGCTTGGAGTGAAGCATAGATGGCCTCCCCCGTGGCCTTCTGGAGGTTAGCCAAATATAGTGCTGCTAACTTCTTTCTTTGTTTTTAAATTTCCTGTCAATTTTCACTTTTCATTTTTATTTTCGTCATTTGTGAATCATAACGGAATAGGTGAAGTCACTTTTGTTAATATTGGCCTAAACTCCTTATTGGTGCCTAGTTCAGGTCCCTTAAGGTTAAGGGCGGCTTTTATTAACACTTGTTGAACTGTCTTCATACTTATGACCTTTCTCATCTTAGTAAGTATAGCCTATGTGAAATGGTGTCTAGAAAGGGGACAACGTTCATGACAGGTTCTTGAATCCAGAAGTGCGTGCAAATGGGCCTAAACCACTATGTGGGAGTAGCTCATGCCAAAATGGATTCTGCCTCTCTTGTTCGCCCTCCCCCACCTGGCCATTTCAGTAAGGTTGCCCAAAGGATTTGAAAGAAAATTTGTGTCTAGACGACTATACTTGGGCCGCATGTCTAAACCTTGATTCACAATGTCTTATTAAAAAAAAAAAAAATAAATAAAAATACAAAAATACAAAAAGAGTTTCAAATTTGTGCGTCGCGGAGGATACAAAAAATTGTGTTCTTGCCTAATAGTGGCTGGAACTTGCTAATATACTTAAGAGGCCATTGGTATTGGTCTGGGCACATATACAAGAGGCATTTAATATGCCTAGTATGGTATTAGCAGTGGAGGAGGTCAAATCAATATTTTTGCCAGTAATTGTGGCGAAAGCTGGGTTGCGAATTGTTGGCAGCGAAGTGGTTTTAATTACATGGCCTCGCAAAGGATGGTTCGCGAAGGAAGACTGGCGATTAATATATGTATGCTCACTATGTATAATTAAGAGGGAGAGAGGCTACTGTTCAAGTAATTTTAGTCAAGCCAATACAAGTGGCTTTGGAGCAACGACATTATAAGAGGAGTGCTGATTCAAGACCTCTTTAGTCAAGACGAGGACCTTTGACTTCGAGGTCTGGGGGGCAATGTTTGGACCCAAAATGAACATTTTGGCCTGACAAGGCACGTCTTGGAGAAATTGAGCCAATATCAGTGGCTCAAGCTATATATTGTCGACAAGCTCGAAATATATATTTAGAGGCTAAATAAAGCCTACTATGGAAGTATGACAAGTCAACTTTAGCATATTTTCCTACTTCGGCTAGGAAAAACCGAGCTAGACAAGGAAGGAGGGGTGGCAGACTAACCAAATGAAATCGAAATGTGCTGAAACTTTCCAGATCCATTCTAGACAGCCCAAGGATCATTTCTTATGAAGAGTGCAAGAACTTTTGTTGAGTGGAAGGCCTTCAAACAATCAGCCCAATTTTCTACAGAAGCAAAACTGGAAAACTGGACCTGTAAGAGGTCCAGCAGCATTTTCGGCCCAACCACATGGAATAAAAATCTGAAATTTTACCAGGGTGATCTACACTCATAATGGAACATTTTTTATGAAGAGGTCATAGTGAAATTTGGAATGCTTGTTGGAGAAATAATTGAAGGAATAAAGGGGCAGAAACTGACCTAAAACCAGCTCAATATTCACATGTTCATGTTTCCTACCCACATGAAGAAAGCTAGATGCTTTTCTTCTTTTCCTTGGATATATTTTTCAAGACAATCTCTTTAATAGATCATCATCACTTCCATGTTGTTGCACCTTCATGCCTTGCTTTCATTTCATCTTTTCTCTATCTTTTCCATATTTTACAAATCACTTTCATATTCCACTTTCATTATTTTTCTTCCACTCATCATTTCACTCTTCTTTTTCTTTCCTATATAAACACCTTCTCTTCTCATTCTAAATCACACATTCACAACACAACAACATCTCTAAGATGATCTAAGTTCTCTCTAGAGCAAACCTCTCTAAGAGCAACTCCTCTCCCTCTTTCTCTTTCTCTTAGCGGTGATCACACTCCTAGTCCTAGTCTTCTCATAAGCCGACTTTCAGTGCCACCAAACCCTCTGTCAACATACTTCAGTCCTAGTCTCCTAGAGAGCCGATTGTAGTACCACGACCAAACACCAACACCAACACAAATACACATTCACAACACAACAACAACATCTCTAAGATGATCTAAGTTCTCTCTAGAGCAAACCTCTCTAAGAGCAACTCCTCTCCCTCTCCTTCTCTTTCTCTTAGCGGTGATCTCACTCTTAGTCCTAGTCTTCTCAGAAGCCGACTTTCAGTGCCACCAAACCCTCTGTCAACGTGCTTCGGTCCTAGTCTCCTCGGGAGCCGACGGTAGTGCCGCGACCACAACGGTTACAGAACCAGCCAAGCAAGGGTAACGCCCTAGCAACCCAGCCAAGCTAAAGTCACGCTTTAGCAAGATCTCAACACTTCCCGGTGATATCGCTCTGCTCGATCTACAATATTGAGTATCGATTGTGTTAACAAGAAGAAAATTCAGCAAAGTCCTCACCACGAGGCAGAAAGAATCCCCGCGACGAGGTTGGTGCTCTCCTCGTCTACAATCGCTTGAAAGAAGTCAGGTCAAGGGACACCCCCGACGACCGCACCCGAACGGTGCTGGCACGCCCGCGCAGAAAAGAGACTGTTGACCAGCTGCAACAAAATTGGAGCCAAACAGTGGTGTCTTTGTGTAATGGAAATTTGGGTAAAAATGTGGCCTTTGAATAATGTTGGAGTGTTTTTATACAGTTATTGGTTTAGTAAATGTGGACTGTAATTTAAGGTATCAGTAGAGCACTATGGTTGTGTTTAAGAGCATAAAGTATTGGGCTGTAGTTAATGTTGAATGTAAAGGTTTGCTTCTTTGAAGCTCATAGTTGTAGTTGTTGTAGATGTGTTTATGATATTTGTTCCGCTTTTGTGGTTTTTAGTTCTATGTTGTGATGTAGTCTGGCTAGCGTGCAGTGATTCTAGCCACTGATCTTTAAACTAGTTTGGTTATGGGTAGTGAAAATTGGGTGTGTCTGATTTTGGTAAGAACTGCTTTATTGAGAATTATCTTATCTTTTCAGATACAAGGCATGCACTCGGATGTTGCAACTATGAGAAAAGCTAGCTTATGGCGTGAGGCCTCAAGAATTGCTGGTGAAGAGGGATTTAGAGCTTTCTGGTGGAGGTTTGGCAGGAATAATAGCTGCAACAGCCACATATCCTTTGGATCTTGTAAGGACACGCCTTGCAGCCTCAGGTAAGATCAGAACCTTTGGGCATTTCTGTAGGTATGATTGCCTTAAAGCTCTTCATATCTACTGCATATATTGCAAGTCCTCTCAATTTGTTCTTGGCATGTCTACGCAAGTTAATCCTTGAGTTATCATTTTCTTTTTTAAAACCTACCCGAAAGTTTGCTATCCAAGGCAGAGTTTGTATCAGCAATACACATGCATATATTCTATTCAGTTTCAACACTTTCTGGATTCCTCTGATTGTATTGCTATTCTGATGTGCATTGTAGCTATTTAATTTCTTTGGGATACCCAGACATTCATGCGTGTAGTAAGTAATTCCACTTGAATGCTGCAGGTGTCATATAGCCTCACAATCACAGAGTTCCTTGGGGAAGTTCATCGAGTCCTTAGCATTTTCTTCCAGATTATGGTATTGGTTTCTTAGTTAACTTAATGGGGCTTTGGATTTGATTTATCTGGTTTATCTATAGTCATTAAAAGATGAATTTCCCGGTTAGTTTATTTAGCTGGACCGTTGAATTTCAGGGTATTGCTGGTTGCCTCATATTTCCGGAAAAAGTTTGCTGGTATCTTATCTGAGAAGGAAATTTTGGGCTCAAAACATGTAAATTACTTTTTTATGAAACATATGGTTTCTTGCAATATAGTTTTTATCTGGTTTTCTGATAAGTTAATTTGGACGGTTGCAAGGTGCTACCAGAAGGGAGGATTAGTTGAGAAGTATGCTAGTTCACAGATGCCTTTGTCAAAGCATCATACTCGGGTAATTTGGTTTTGCTTTTGGATTAGCAAGACTTTTTCTTATTGTACTTTGCTTTCATATTTTTATATAGTTTTGTGTTGCAGCCGGGAGTATTCATGGAATTTTGCAAGCATGATTCCTGTGCCTGTGGTTGTGAGCCATACATAGATAATCTGACTCTGGTACGTCAGGCCAGGATAATTTTGAAGTTTTGTGCTCTATCTATTTCTCATTAAGGCGAACGAGCTAAGCTATTATATATTGGAATTTGAGCATGATGTTCTTAACAAAAACAAATTGATGATATTGTTGTTGTTCTGTTCTGGGTTTCTTACATATGGCTAGGTCGGAATTACTTGGTGTTGTCCGATGATGCAAAGAAGTATGAACTGTCTACAAAGCTTCTGGAATTCATTTTCAACTTCACAATTATTGAAAGCTGTTATATTGGTGTGTGTGTGTGTGTATGTCATTGAAATTCAATTATAATAGCATCTAAAACTTGTATATGGTACTGCTGGAACATTTATACAATATATAAATAGTGATGTTTTTGATGAATTGTGCATGCTCACTAGCTAGCTGCTCTATTTAGTGTAATTAGTTCTGTAATGTTAATTTATTGATCATTTCAGTTCAAGGGAAAAGATGCTTACAGTCAAGGAGTCATTGATGTAGTTCGAGTAGAAGATCCAAGATGAAGTAGAACGATTAGCATGCAGATTTCTTATTTCTGGTATTTAGTTTGAAGTAAGTACTACATTATATATTAGCATTTTCTTTAACATATCAGACCAATGAGCATTTAAATTGAGTAATGACAATGGTTGTGCAGTGCGATGAAAACCTTCAATGCTGAAACTGGTAGGGTTAACAAACTGCCTAAAGTGAAATCGCTTCCGGTAAGACTTATACATGTGTTTGGCTGGGATAATACATTGCTTCTAGTATGTCAATGCTTGTCTAATTGAATACCTTCAATAAATAGGGCGTACCTAAACAACCAGGTGGAGTTGAGTGTGGCTATTATGTTATGCGATACATGAAAGAGATAATAGAGGATGAGACACTTTCATTTCCTACCAAGGTACATGCATATATTATATCTCAAAGAACATTTTGGATTAATTAAATATTAGCTTGTTTACTCAATCACTGTGCCTTATGTGTTGTTTATATATTACTAGTGGGCGGTAAAGACGCGGAAGTCATATAACCAAAATCAAATTGACGAGGTGCGCATTGAAGTGGCTGATTATATACAGAGTTTGATGTAGGACTGTGACTGCCAAGATGTTTTATGAGTAAGGCTAGCTAGTTTTGGCTTTGAAGCAAAGCTTGGTGTGGAACTTTTGTACATTGTTGCTTATATTTTTCCAAGCTTTGTTTTGTAAGTTTAGGGGTTTATTTTGGCCCATTATGTTGAATCATGAATTTGGAAAGAACATTAATGGAAAGCCCTTAATTTTGGATGATGAGAAATGCAATTTTTTCCCCAGCAATAGCTAAATGCAAACTTGTCAAAATGAAGTGAAGTGTATTAAAGTATAATAAAACAGTAATGCCAAGGAAAACGAAATCTGTTGAGAGATTAGAAATCAATATCAAAAATGAAATCGATGTCCTATGATTATCAATATATCGAATTGTAACTCAAAATCGATGTAATCAAAACTACTGCACATCGATTTCTAATCACCAAACCGTAATCTTCAATGAACTAACACATCAGTTTGAATAAACATAGTCGACGTACATAATACCATTGAACATCGGTTTACTTAATTGAAAACGATGTTCAGTCTCACAATAAACATCATTTCTTAATAAAAACACGATGTAGAATAAAGATACAGACATCGTTCCTAGGAAAATAATGTAGCAACCTACATGTAAAAATGGCCACGAACAAACAATACTCATGGGAACTGATGTCTACAAGTGTACTGGACATCGCTTCTGGAATAGAAATCGATGCAAATGTTCAAGTAGGTATTGTTCGACATATACTTTTTAAAGCATAAAATCTGAAAATATGAAGAACTAAACATACCTAACATACAAAAATATGATGATTATAACGATTATACATCGATTTGTTTTTTAGAATCGATGTTGGTTGTTGTCTGGGACATCGGTTGAAAACGCGCTTATGCTGATGTCTATACTTTTCTCTACACCCACTAAGACATCGGTCGAAAATTAGTTTAACATCGGTCCAGAACCGATGTCTATGAACAAAATTCTAGTAGTGCCAGACCTTAGATTTGCTTGAGCTTCCCGGTCATGGCACCCAAAACAACACACAGCACACCTAGAACAACACAAAACCAGTAATTAAGACAATGTAACACCAACAATGAGACTTAATAATGTTTTCAATTTTATAAAATTAAAGTGAATTTGATAGTTACCGATACTTCTCCCAAGAGTCCATGCCACCCCGCACAAAACGGTGAGCACGATCAAGGTGTCCAGGACTCCAGTGAACTTGTCTCCTCTGCCTTTGAGCCATCCTCTGAAACTTCTCTTGTCCTCCTCACCTGCTTCAACGACGCCGTTTGAACCCTCAGCTGGCGGAGCGACGCCGTTTGGGACAGCAATCACAACGCCGTTTGGTCCAACAGAGACGACGCCGTTCGGGGCAGGAGCACCGCCACCGTTCGGAGCAGAAGCGGCGACGCCGTTTGGACCAACATGTTCTTCTGTTTCTTGAACTAAGTTACTATAACTTTTCAAAGAAATAAGACTTCCAGTATAACCGAAGATTCTCTTCTCAAATCTGCTCCATGCATTTTCTACTCGTCTCATTGAATTGTGCTTCAAATCCAAAAAGTAGCATACGCTTGGACGATAACTCAACCACCCTCCATCATCTTGTACAAAAAATATGCCGTTTTCCCATTCACCACAACTATATTTTCCCAATATGTTTGAAGAACTTTCTAACATTTGGATATCGATTTCGTAATCTAGTGACCACTCTTTCTTACTATAATTTTTCATCACCCATATCTTAACAAACATTGCTGAATACGTTGCTGAAGTTTCCACAATGGCCATGGATCCTTTAAAATTAAGCAAGTGACAAGACTTACGAATGAACGAACTACAGTCACTGTGTAAGGTAGGATGGGGAGTCCAACAAAACTCCTCTTTGTTGAAGTCAAAAGAAATTATATAGCTTGGTCTTCCAATACTATAGCTCTCTTCTCCAACAAACCAGTGCATGTCTCCATGTGCACATACGTTTTTTTCGCTCAACTTAGCAGGAGGAACTGCTCGTATTTTTCGCCACGAGCACGAGCTTTGCCCCAATACATAAACACGGGCCGCAACTTGATAGTTCTGATAAGAATTATCTATGGAAACACAAACAATTTTGTAGGTGTTAGCGGTATTATCATATCCCATTCCATAATAATCCTTCTGAATCTTGTAATTCCTTAATCTGATTTCTTCTGTTGGGATCTTCATAACTTCTTCCCTCAGAGGATTTAGTAAGAAACATGGACCTCCATATATCACTCTCGTTGTGAAGAAAAACAAGTTGCAGAAAACGAAATCTACATTGTATATATACTCAGACAAAATCTTTGAAACATGAAGATTGTAGTCAGTTTTTCTCAAGTCGTGCTCCCCATCGTATTTCAATGGCTGCAAGTGCATTTCAGTATCCCCCATCAGCATAGGTAGAGAATAAAGCATGAGTTGAGGTACTTCATCAACAGCAACAGAGCTCATAGAGTTCATACCACAGTTAAGCGATCTTGACGTGTGCATTTGAGCAAACAAAGGGCTGTCGATTATGTCTGAAAAGGTCTTAGAGGCACATCTGATGCAGCAAATTGATTTGGTGGGTAGCCTCATAAGAATGTTTACTATGACGTCATGAGGTAGATCAATCAACTTAGGAAATGAATGGGACTTACTTTTGATCGAAAACAACGAGAATAGATAGGGTGTCAGAGACTTTAAAAGACGGACGCATCCGCCAGACCAGAAACTTAGAAAAATATACATCACGCCGATTCCAGCTATCCACTATTTGGTTCAATGCTTATGTTTTGGGGGCGTGGTATGTTGAAGGAAAGAAGTTGTCAAAGGAAAGAATTGCTGAAGGAAAGAAGCTGTCAAAGGAAGGAATCCCACCATATCAGTTAACTGATTCTGTAAAATAGCAATGAATCAATTGTGTATATATTAGAATTTAGAACTTGATCCTAGGCCATAATAGTGGATCGGGTATGTAAATGAGATGTATAAAACATGTAAACTGATACAGCATCAATCAAGAAATCAATTTTCTTCTCATTCTATTTCTCTTTATGGTATCCTATAAATCCAAATCCAAATCCAAATGGGACTAGGACTGGTAGTAGACTAGTAGTCTTGCAAAGCCTCTCCCTAATAGGGATAGGAAAGATGATAAAAAAAAAAGTAGAAAATAATAGGTTTTCTGCGTGTTTTGCTAGAAAACAAATTATTGGAAAGTTTCCTATTTACTGTAGGAATGATGATCCTATATACATGGAAAAATAATAAATTGATTTTATTTAAAGGAAATTGCTGTAATCCTTAATTTTCGTATAGAAAGTAAAATAGAAAAACAAAGGATAAGAAGAAATGTACGTGAAATATTGGCCTTTTTTTAATTTTTTTGGGAAGAACGTGAAATAATATTGGCCTTGAGCCTATATAGGAAAAGTTGAAAAAAAAAAAAAAACCTTCTGCTAATCTATCCATTAATCTTATACATGTACAACAACCGGTAGATGACAACAAAAGTCGAACTCAAATGCATATGCTCACTACCCTACGTTTGACATGCCAAAACCTTTTAGTAATTTTTATATTTGGTAATAATGAGTTGTAATATGTTGAGAGCTTCTGCTTGGGTTGATGCAGGGTGCAGGAGAAGGAAGCTTTACAGCAATCCTCAGGAGAATGTTTATGGTACAGAACATTGACGGAAACGTCTTCTAACCAACAGCAACTCCTTTCTAGTCCGTCCACATAGGGAGAAATCAAGGCTGGTTTGATGGACGTACAAGTCAGCAATCACGTCAAGTGATATTGTAAATAACGCGCGTACTTCTACGGAAAGTCTGTTTCTATTGCAATGGCGTATTGTAAATTGTTAGCTTTGTGTTGCTTCTAAATTGTTACAATCACCTCTTTAAGACATTTTGATGTATAAGAGGCATCAGCAACACACATTCCTTTATTTATGCTGTTTCGCGACTTCTTTGAGACATTTCCACAAATTATAGAACCAAGAAGTTGCAAAACGGCTTCATCAAAAGTGCATATAGGCGCAGTTGTCTATGCATAGCCATTGTTCGTCCTCCTTTTATATGCCCTAAATCCTACGTCTGCTCAATACCAGTTTCAACTTCAAAGTACATGTACTGGATTTGTTTGATAGATTCTCAAAAAATGAAAGATATCAGTGAGTGAAGGATATAGTGTGGTGAACATATGCTAAATTAGGTGATGAGACAGACACATATTGTTGTACTCAACCGATGAGAAATAAGAATCTGAGGGTATATCTTCCTCTTTCCATATGACATGCTGATATCAAAACGAACAGCTTTGAGAGATTGCGAGGTTAGCCATCATAATTAATTGTCAACCAATACTTGTTGCATTTAAAATTCCTCATATTTAGGCACAAAATTAACAAAATCCCAAGAAAAACCGGGGAAAAACAACAACAGAAAACCTTTCTTCAAAACATCTAACAGGGATGGGATCTGAAATTCATTCATTACAGGTTAAAGCCAAACAGAAAATAAAGGAAAAGTAAAAGCCATGAACATCACTAGCGGCCATGATCAATTTCACAACCATCCATTAAGATAATGCAATATACCACCAAAAGGAAATAAAGCTTTCACATCAAAAACCCCATCTTCTTCTAAATGACCCCATGCCAGTTACCCAATTTCACTAGGAGATCGAATTACCCAAAAGTTAGAATTAGGCCACAAAATCACCTCCAATGTCCAATCAGTAGAAAAGAATACTTTGATTTAGGGTTTTCAATAATAATTCTATTCATCCCACAAAGGGGTATATATACAAGGACAAGAGGAGTAGTTTAACCCTAATAGGAAACAATCATTCCTATAATTACATGATAACCTAAATAAATAAGAATCATAATTACATAAGATTTACAGCTATTCTACACTCCCCCTCAAGTTGGTGCATGCATAGATATCTATCATGCCCAACTTGTCAACTGAGCTGTCGAATATCTTCCTGGACACTCCTTTAGTAAGAACATCAGCTAACTGCTCTTCTGAGTTTACAAATGGAAAACGAATAACCTTTCTGTCAAGATTTTCTTTAATAAAATGACGGCCAACCTCCACATGCTTTGTCCTATCATGCTGAACTGGATTATGTGCAATCTCAATTGCAGCTTTATTATCACAATGCAAATCCATAGGTTGTTTAAGCTTGTAACCTAGATCTTTCAGGACATTACGAATCCATAACATTTCACAGACTCCATGTGCCATACCTCGAAATTCAGCTTCTGCACTTGATCTGGCCACAACTTTCTGTTTTTTGCTACGCCAAGTGACAAGGTTCCCTCCTACAAAAGTGAAGTACCCAGATGTAGAACGCCTGTCAGTTTTATCACCAGCCCAATCTGCATCTGTGTATCCCACAACTTCCAATTCATCCTTTTTCTCAAACAGTAATCCTTTACCTGGCGCCATCTTCAAATACCTCAAAATCCAAAAAACTGCATCCATATGTTCTTCACTAGGACAATGCATAAACTGACTGACAACACTCACAGCATAAGCAATATCAGGTCTAGTATGTGAAAGATAAATCAACCTTCCTACAAGACGTTGATACCTTCCTTTATCAGTTGGAACTTGATCAGGATAAATGGCAAGTCTGTGATTCATCTCAATAGGTGTCTCAATTGGACTGCAGTCCAGCATCCCCGTTTCAGCAAGTAAGTCAAGAACATACTTCCTCTGTGACAGTGAAATTCCCTTCTTAGACCTCGCAACTTCAATACCCAGAAAATACTTCAGTTGCCCCAGATCCTTCATTTTTGCAACTCATTCATCTCTTTTGGATCATCCCCTGTAACAATCATGTCATCAACATACACAATAAGAGCTGTAATCTTACCATTCTTGCGCTTGATAAACAAGGTATGGTCAGAATTGCTCTGTTTGTATCCAAAGGCTCTCATGGACTTTGAAAATCTCCCAAACCAGGCTCTTGGAGATTGTTTCAGGCCATACAACGATTTCCTCAACTTACACACCTTGCCAACTTCACTTGGGTAATTCTTAACACCAGGAGGCACATCCATGTACACTTCTTCCTCTAAATTCCCATTAAGAAACGCATTCTTCACATCAAACTGGTGCAAGGGCCAATCTTTGTTTGCTGCAAGTGAGATTAGAATCCGAACAGTATTGATTTTTGCCACAGGTGCAAAAGTCTCCTCATAATCAATCCCATAACGTTGTGTGTATCCCTTGGCAACCAACCTAGCTTTGTATCTATCAATAGTCCCATCAGCATTAAGCTTCACAGTAAACACCCAACGACATCCTACAGTCTTCTTTCCAACTGGCATAGGTACTAACTCCCATGTTGCATTCTTCTGAAGAGCCTCCAATTCTTCATTCATCGCCCTTGCCCATTTCGGATCTTTCAATGCATCCTGCACATTACTAGGAATAGATACAGTAGACAATTGATCAACAACAAGTGCATGTGACCCGGAAATCCTATGGTTAGACATAAAGTTAGCTATAGGGTATTTAGCTTTGGCTTTGATATCTGGTTCATATTGTTTCTTAGGAATTCCCTTGGTAACCCTTTGTGATTTCCTAGGTTCAACACTCTCTAACCCAGAAGACTCATTAAAGTTTAGGGGTACCTGAGGTGGATCATTCTGAGTGGAATCTTCGGTTGGTGATGTAGAAGGGGAAATATCTTGTGTGTGAGCTTCAGATATGTCTAGATATTGATTCAAATTATCCAAACAGGTCATCTCAGGAGACGATCGATCGTTAGCTTCAACCGATCGATCGTTTGCGTCGTCTGCTTCTACCTCAGTCTCTGCTTGTTGAAATGATCGATCATTAGCTGGTTCAGAATTTCTTCCTTCAAATCGCTCCTCCAAATTTTCCAAGTCTTCAAAGACATCAAACTCAACAATAGGATTCCCTTCACAACCTCTCTCCCCCTGAAGGGAAGACCGAGAAGCTCCCCATGGGTAATATGGCTCAGATTCACGGAATGAGACATCAAGAGAGAGATGTACTGTGTTAGTGAGCGGGTCATAACATCTGTAGCCCTTCTGAAACTCGGCATAACCTACAAACATACACTTCGTTGCACGGGGATCAAGTTTGCTCCGGTGTGGCTTTGGTATATGAACATAAGCAGTGCACCCAAACACTCGGGGTTCCAAATTAGGCATAGAGGGGATGGTCAAGAGTGTATGAAGCTTTTGATGAGGATTCTGAAACTCAATTACCCGGGAAGGAGTACGATTGATGAGGTATGCGACTGACTTCACTGCTTCTCCCCAATAAGACCGAGGTACATTCATGCCAAACAATGAAGCCCGAACAACTTCCATCAACTGTCTGTTCTTCCGTTCTGCCAAACCATTTTGTTGAGGAGTATAAGAGTTGGAGGTTTGATGACGAATCCCCTGTGACCGGCAAAATTCAATCATAAGGCCATTCACAAACTCTCCACCATTGTCAGATTGAAACACTCTGATGGATTGTTGATACTGAGTGGTCACCATTTTGTGAAATTCGGTAAACAACCCAAATACTTCACTCTTATTCTTCAGTAATGACACCCACGTCATGCGAGTACAATCATCAATAAATGTGACATAATATCGAGCTCCAGAAAGAGAAGGAATCTTTGCAGGACCCCAGACATCAGAGTGAATTTTCATAAAAGGAACAGGACTTTTATTAAGACTTGGTGAATATGAAATACGGTGGCTCTTGGCCAGTTCACAAATGTCACAATGGAAATCCAAATCACTGACAACCGAAAACAAATGAGGTTGCAGCTTCTTAAGATAACTAAAAGATAGATGACCTAAACGGCGATGCCATAACCATACTGCTTCCTTTGCATTCTCTACCCCATTAATCTGATTAGCTTGCCCCAAAAGATGCTTCTGGTTTTCTCCAGTCTCTGTCAGATCCAGGTAGTATAATTTTCCCCTTCTAACACCATAACCAAGAATCCGCCGAGTCAGAATGTCCTGAAACACACAGAAAGATGGATAGAAGGTCACAATACATGCAAGTGCTAAAATAATCTGACCAACAGATAGGAGATTATAAGCTAGTGAGGGAACAACTAGGACAGATTCAAGGGTTAAGGTATCAGATACAACAATAGAACCTTCTCAGGTGACCGGAGTTGGAGTACCATCAGCAGTAGAGACAATATTTTGAGAGGAACGTTTAAGGTTTTTCACAAGACTAGGGTCATTGGTCATATGATCAGATGCACCTGTATCAATTATCCATGTATTATTCAAAGTAACCTTACCCTTCATACCTGACTGCGCTACATTAGCGGAGGCATTGTTGAGATGCTATTCCTCTGTAGTAGCAATAGCTGCCTTGCCCGGATTCTTTCGCGGTTTCCTGGTGAAGTCCCACCAATCAGGGTAGCCAATCACTTCATAGCACCGCTCCTTGGTATGACCTAATTCCCCACAGACAACACATTTTTTGTTTGCGTATGGGTTTGGTTTGTCATGAGGACGGCGTAGAGAAGGACCTGAGAAGCCTGGAGGAGGACCTGGTCGGCGTTGAACGGCCATAACAGAAGATTCGGTAGGTACCGAACGCCCCATAGCTTGTTTCTCTGATTGCACCTTGCGAATGTAAGCATAGCTCTGCTCCAAGGAGAATTTAGGCTCCTTGCGTAGGATTTCTCCACGCACCTGATCATACTCTGGGTCAAGTCCACTCAAAAACATGTGAACACGCATCCGGGACATTGCTGAAGTTTCTTGAACGACAGCTGCAACATTATCATGTTGAGAGGCCACCCTTTGATCAATCTCCTGGAACATTGCCACTAACTCATTGTAGTAGGTCGGAATGGGCCTTCCATTTTGCTTTGCTTCAAAACACTTTTTGTTCAACTCAAAGATTCGGGTTTCATCAGAATCATCATAAAAGGTTTTCTCTACAGCTTCCCAAATATCTTTCGCTGTAGGAAGACGAATATACCGGTTCATGAGAGAGGATTCCATGGAGTCAATTAGCCAACTTTTCACCTTTTCATTGTCTGTGGCCCAAGCTTCATACTCTGCAGAATTCATGGCGGGTTCAGCCTTTACTCCGGTCAGATAACCAACCTTCCCTCGTGCTCCAATGCGCATTCGCATAAGAGGAGCCCATATGGTGTAGTTGGATTCATTCAAGACAACACTTGTGGGGAAAGCAGAATTGTCTTGTTGGGTGGTGTAGTGGTGATGGATGATCGGTGAGGATGACACCATTGTCTTCTCGGGATTTGACTGTTCGCCTTCAATTGCAGGTCCGGCCATTGAGGAATTTGGGGTGTTTTTTTTCAAGTTTGGTTTTTCTAGGGTTTCAAAAAATTTAGGGATGGCTTGATTTTAATGGTGGTGGTACGCAGCGGTTTGTGGTGTGCTTTGGGATTCAGGGTTCAGGGTTCAGGATTCAGGATTCAAAGGATGCAGGCAAGTTCAAAGGATTGAACCTGCTCTGATACCAAGTAGAAAATAATACTTTGATTTAGGGTTTTCAATAATAATTCTATTCATCCCACAAAGGGGGTATATATACAAGGACAAGAGGAGTAGTTTAACCCTAATAGGAAACAATCATTCCTATAATTACATGATAACCTAAATAAATAAGAATCATAATTACATAAGATTTACAGCTATTCTACACAATCTTCTTCTAATACCAATCACCCTAATCCTTCTCTTAAAGTTAAAATCATCAACATTGTTTTCTTGAGTTCAATTATTCACAAGCAAACTAACCTCACTATTGCTTACTAAGCTTGGCCATCACCCTTGCGAGCCCTTGTTACTTCTAATCTTTACACTCTCCTGAAATGGCTGGAGAACAAAAGAAATTAAAAGATTAATTAAAGATAATAAAAAATAAAACTAATTTAGTACCCAAAATAAAGAATATAAATTTCTTTGGGAGAATGGAAGCAAAATCTACAAAAATAATAGCTTGATGAATCATGATAAAAAGATAGGAAACATGCTGAAAATCAAGTGCCTTTTGCAGAGAAATTACGAAGAGCAAAGACAATCATTATAGGGGGACAGGCAGTTTAAAGAGCAAAACAGGTTGTCAAAAATGTTTTCAAAATATTAATCCTTTACTAATGTTCGTTTTACCTTTGTTTTTCTTTTGTCTAAAAGATCAACCTTCAGTAATATTTGCAAAGACGATTTGCATCAGGCATCAGAAATATTGGAGACTCGGAGTTTATAAAAGGATATGTAAGTTTAAGAACCTTGCTAAAACCAGTAATGATGACTTCATCTCCATCTTCAATGAATTTACGAGTAACGCCATTTAATGACAACTGGTTTTGTCCATTCCATGTCAACTCTAGCAAGCATCCACAAGATTCTGGCTCCTGTTGGGAGATACAAGATATATATGAATTTCACTCGAGAAATAAAGGAATTTGTTAAATTCATAATTTAAGACACAAACTGAAATCGTACAGGTCCACTAATGGTCCCAGTTCCAAGGAGATCTCCAGGCCTTAAGTTGCAACCATTGATTGTATGATGTGCCAGCTGCTGAGTCACTGTCCAATATCTGCAGATGAGTTGCAGAAATTAACATATATTAGCAAAAGGAAAACACTTGGAAAATAATAAAAGTTCGTAAGCATAGGTTTTCTTCAGCAGAATATTTGACATCCTGTTCTAAGTATTTTGATGCCTGCTGGAAGACTAACACTAGAGAAAGCTTGGTAATGCATACAAAATATCCTACAATCTTAAGTAAGAAAACTACTCCAGAGGAGTTGTATCAAGTAAGACTAAACACTGTTGAATATGTAAATAGGGAGGAAATCCTTACAAGTGGTTGAAATTACTCTTTGTGACCACAGATGAGTCTTTCTCTCCAGCTGGTTTAATTTGAACCTTGCAGTTAAGAGGCAGTTTGATCACCATCTCAACAATGCAATGGCATAGGAAAAAGAAAGTAGAATCTATGAACGTGCTTCACAAAACTGAAAGAAACAAGCAGGGAGGGTACCTCCAATGTTATGTCATAATTATTGGAGATCTTTTCAGCCAGATAGGGCAATGGATGGGGGTCCTGCACTTAGAGCACACGTCATATAAGAACCATGAAATACAGCTTCAATAATTACAACACAAAACCGAAATTAGGGGGATATGCACCAAAACAAATAGATATGAGAAACACCTGTTTGGGAGCATCACAGGAAAATGGTTCTAGAGCTTCGAGTGTTACTATCCAAGGAGATATCGTAGTTCGTAATATTCACAAATTTTACACATCAAAGTAAGTCTTGCAATCATTTGATTGAGCATGGTGTTCCTATCAAGTACTGTATCTTTATCAATGGAGTTTAAGAATGGAGCGTAATAGTTTTCAGTGCTTACCAAAACTTTTTCCAAGGAAAGGACCAAGGGGAATATATTCCCATGCCTGGATATCTCTAGCTGTGAAAATCAACTTCTTATCAAATACAACCAACTGCAGAACATGAAGGACAAGAACTGAAAGAAACATGAAACAAGCATACCACTCCAGTCATTCATCAAGACAAGTCCAAAAATATGATCTGCTGCCTCATTCACATCCACCGGCTTTCCTAATTCATTTCCAGGACCGCCTACAGCAGCCTTTAAGCAACATGATAATAAATTATGAGAATAACCAAATTTATGAGTTCTACAGCGTTAAATAGTAATATAATAGCATAAGGCTGACCATTTCAAGCTCAAAATCTAGTTTCAGTGAGGGACCAAAATATGGTGTAGAGTTTCACTAGGAGCTCCTTGACCTCTGTGATAAAACACAATGAAAGAGAAATATAAGATTAAAATACCCAAGAATTATTTCCTGCATTTCTTCACTGTGCACTTGATATGAATTTTCTCTGCTTTCAGCTGGTTCATTGAAAATTAATGAGTAGCAGAAGAATAAAAAATGAACTGGACTAATCTTTTAAGGGATTTCATAAGCTGTAATACCTCCCCTCTTCATCTTCCTAATCCGATTAACGATGCAGACAATGACACCAAAAATAAGCATCCCACTAAGTGATGACATGATAATGGTGACAACTGACAACCATATTCACTCGCCTTTTCTTCTTAGCATCAGCAATGGACTGTAAGCAACCAATAAACTGAGAAATCACTATACTTTAATTATTAGTATATTTCATGCACATATACACAGTATCAACTTGCACAAACTAAAGCAACTTAATATGAAGGGTGAAGCAACAGAATACATACCTAGTTCTGTTCTTGCCATTCGAATATAAATCTCTTCCCCGCCATCCGGATAGTTGCTCATATCAACCAATTCATCAAACCACACGTACAACACAGTCTGCCCCTCTTGCATGTATAGCAATCCTAGTATAAGCCATACAAGAACAGTTCTTCAAACACTGCCTTACATTCCTTGAGGCTCAAACTCCTGTTTGGCTGTTTGCAAACAAGAACTAATTATCTGGCAACTTCAATCCATTGTACCTACCAAAGCCATCTCCATTCTTAAAATCCAAGTCCCATTCTCACACATAGCCTCCGGTCCAGTGAGTATCTGCCATTCCTCTGGTGACTTGGGAGCAAATCCTTTCAAACACACACAACTAGGGCCTTTGGAGCCACAACTTCCATAAGGACCACAGATCCCATTCCCGTCGCAAGTGCTTTGTTGAAGTGCCACCACACCACCCCACTGAAAGTTGCTTGCTTTCCAAGTAAAATATACAACCGAGCTGTCTTGATTCATCACAAACCTTGATAAAGTAGACTTGTCTATAAGTTCAAGTGTAAAAGACCTCTTCACTGCTTGTATTGAAAATTGAAGTGAATACCGGATTGGGCTTAAGCTATCATGCTACAACTGAATCTGATTCCGCCCCAAAGCCCCCATCTATTTATCTTCTCAGACCGTTTCCTGGGATCTGTGGTAAAAGTGAGGATTGTTTTGCACCTTTGTTACTATATGACAGAGTTCTAGTTCCATTTGGTTGATAGAGACCAAATTTACTCTCTGAATTTGGTCCAGGCTTCATACTCTCATTGAAAAGAGCTAACAGATAGACTTCTAGACTAGGCTTCAAAGGTGTACCTTCATTTGCCAATTGCCCCCTCAACAAATTCCCATTGTAGATACTAGATAGCAGCATTCTCTAGACTTTGCACCAATTTCATTGGCATCACTATTTGATGGCCATCCGGCCTCCGCAACCTTAACCTGTATTTCATTGAAACCAACATAGACATGGCAAAAGTGACTGCATGTACTTCATGCTAGCTCCAACGTGTATGATGACTAATATGTACTTGGTAAAATGTTCAGATAGCAATTAATGTTCAAATAATAGTTCATGCTTCGGTTTTATTGTGTAGGAGAAGGTTCCTTTAGTGGAAATGATGAGGAAAATGGCTAGGTTACAGAAGATCAATAGGATCAACCATATTGTATATTAAGAGAAGGCTTTTCCACTCCAACAGCCTCTTGCCTTCCAATTTGATTTTATTCTCCTTATCAGATGTTTTGAACTATTTGCGTATAACTGATCAGAGCACCACCAACGTGTTTGCGCACCAAGAAACCTCGCTTTCCAGATTTTTTCTGCTTCTTCGGCCCAGCCTGATTGAAAGAATCAGGCCAAATTCAATCGTCATTTCCCCTCCATTTTTGGGCCCATTCCATTCAAATTCAGATTTTTCCCGCCTCTTTCAACTTCCAACTGCTCCTCCCGCAAAATGAAACTTTCTACAACACAATAAAGTTCATTGTGTGATCGAGTTGAGCCGTCAGTTTTTGCAAACCCCCTCTCACTAATGCATGGCGAAGGAGGTTGAAGACGAGGCGACTTTTTATAGTTGAACCACCGTTGTTTCAATAAATGAGGTTTAGAGGAGGAAAAAAAAGAAAAATTCAATAGCTTCTTTCCTTGAGTTAGTTTTACAGCAGCAATGTGTAGATGCGTTTTATGCATCATTTACAGAACGAAACAGCATGATTGCATGCCTATTGAATGTTTCAATCTATTAATTAATTATTTCGTTTGAAATTGTATTGTTTTCCTGTAATATCTTTTGTAAAGTCATCATACTTCATACAATCAATATGTATGATAATTACAATAATAAACAGAATAAACCAATGTGTACAGGAATACATTAAATTGTGATGAGACACCAGAATATACTAAAGGTTTGTACCAGAATATACTAAATTGTAAGACTGCAATCAATATGTACCAGAATATACTAACTTTGCACCAGAATATATATACTACATTTTAATAGACTGCAATCAATGTGTACCTTTCACTTTACTATTTCTAGCATGAATGACACATAATTTGACTACAAACTATGGCATTACAAAGAAATTCCAACTGTGATGAGACAATTGCAACTCGATCAGTTTCACTACGTATCAGTTTCCTGTTTCACATTGCAGCTCTATGAAGTTAAGAGACCAACCACTGAATTCTTCTAGACTCCAAATGCTGAAATTACAGCTCAGTATATCCAATATCATAATGCTCCTTAGAGACAGACCACTATTAATTATTCTAGAGTCCAAATGCAGGTAATCGCAGCTCAGTATATCTAATATCATAATGCCAGTAAAATTCTGATGTGTGGTAAAACAGAGTCAGCTGCAATTGAGCATTATGCCAAAAAACAAAGGGTTATGAGAGCTGTCTTAACCAAAAACCCTTCACCTAAAATAAGGAACATACAGAAACTGCCCCCAATATGATTATATAGAAGCTTAACTAATACGAATTAAAATAAAATAGAGGGACGGGGGGTGGGTTCCCGGGTGTAGTGGTCCCCTCTCTATTTTGGGGAGGGTAGGCGCCTTGCGCAATGACCTCTAACGAGGGGCTAATATCGCCTAATCCTCTATTTTAATTATAAAAAAAAAAAAAAAAAAAAAACTAATACGAATTAAATGAAATTTAACAGTCTGACAGCCAAAGGAAGCTAAACGGCCCCAAAATTGAAGCTCAAGTAACTCTAATATGAAAAGGTATAATCACAACCCACTTTGACAAATAAGCAATAAGAACCCTAAGACCCCAAATACTAATTCCAGAAATGAAAGTAAAAATAAAACAAAAATCCAGTCTTTTGAACTTGATTGATGTTTTGAGGCTCCAAAATCAGCAATTTGGGGAATGTGGGAAACTGATCCAGAGACAACCAAGAGGCCCAATTACACCGACAGGAATGAAAACTATGAGCATAGGTCTCTTCCTCACCATTAATATCAAAGTATTTGCCAAAAAAAGAGAAAAAAAAAAACAAACAGATAATAACCATCCATCATTTACCATTGAATCTCATCAATATTCTAAAATCCTAAGAAGCACCGATACGGGTACGAGTACCCGGATACGATACAATCGGATACGTGGAAACGACAAATTTTTTTTTTTTTTTTGAATAGGGGTTTGGAACCCAGCCTAGCTGGGAGGCGCAGCCCCACGCCCGGTTCCATTTATTATAGTAATAGTAGTAAAATTTTGCATCGGGGGGGGAACATAAAACCTGAACCCCGAGCTACATAAGAACAATGACACATATCCTCGTAGAGAACGTCCTGAATAATATCCTCGACAAATCTTAAATGTAATAAGAAACGGGTACGTGAAGGAAACGGCAATTAATATATATATATATATATATATATATATATATATATATATATATATATATATATAATTAGAAGAAAAAAAATATGAAACATAAACAAAGTACTAGTTTATCATTATCAATCCAAAGGTTCAAATAAAAGGTTAATACAACTAATAACAAGTTAACAACCATCAACTTCATTCAACTTGGACAACATCCTCAAGGTCTTCATCTTCATGATCAAAACCCACAATATCTAAATACTATAGAAATGGAAGCTGGAGATTCAACTAGATTGAAACCAAAGATAATGGCTATGCTGGTAATCGATGGGCCAAGAAGGAAAGGAGCCATTAGAATATATGTAATGGAGGCAAGGGACCTGGCCATTAGAATCAAATCAACAATAAACAGATCGATCGAGAAAAGCAAAGAGGATAAGAACTAGCTAGCCCATAGTCTTGAGCAGAAAAGATTCCGACTTGCGAAGAAGAGCAGAAGAGGAACGACGAAGCCAGAAGAGAAACGCTCGATCTGGGTCTCGTCTTTTGCAGAAGAGAAACGATGAAGCGGCTGAGATAGTGAGATTAGGTCGCGTCTCTCTCTCTCTCTCGATCTAGGTCTTTTGATTTTTTGTTTTTTTGTTTTTTTTTTTTTTCAATTTTTGCATAGTAAAAAGTCCGTATTACCCCCACGTTTCCGATTTATTTACATTCTTACGTTTCCGCTTAGGATACGGACGTATCCAAACCGTTTCCAAATCAGGATACGCGTTTCCGAGCCGTTTCGTACCCGTTTCCCGAATCGATACCAGATACACCGGCAATTTCGCGTTTCCGTGCATCATAGCTAAAATCTCAATGCTTACTAAAGCTGATCTAGCTATTCCCTATACAAAATATCAGTACGTCAACGGTCAACCTGTCATGGGGAGCATGCTTTGAGTAGCAGCGGTGACCAACTCCTTGAGGGCGCCCGTCTGCTTGGCGATTGCAACTGCAAAGAGAAGGTAAAATTGGTTTATCATTAACATTTTAATACAAAACAATTGTTAGATAAAATGCAATTCTTTATATAGAAGCACACAACACATTAGAGCAAAGCAAAAACCAGATAGATGATGATCCTCACCACGTGAACAAGATTTAGTATTTCTCAAAAGGAAACAGAAACAAAGAAGAAGAAGAAAAAAGAAGCAAACCCAAAAAGCACACAACACATTAGAGCAAAGCAAAAACCAGATAGATGATGATCCTCAACACGTGAAGAAGATTTAGTATTTCTCAAAAGGAAACAGAACAAAAGCAAACCCAAAAAGCAAACGCATCTAAATCTTTCACCATTATAATATTAGCCTACATCTTTCGCATTGCAAATAAACAAAACAACCAGAAATTAGGGTTAGGGTTTACCAATGTCTTTCCCAGAAATCATTTCTGCAGACTTGACGAGAAGGACCACGGCTGTAATTGCCAAAGCACAATCGATGAACACAGTGAGGTTATTGGCACAAGCCCGCCCTCTTCCAGCCGCCGTCGCCAACGTCGCCGCTTTGCTGTGAGAGATTGGGAGTGGGAGATCCATCACTTGAAGCTGAGACGACGCCGTTCTGAGCACCGCCGTTCGAGGCAACGGCTTCAGCAACAACAACGCCGACACCGCTTTGAACGCCCTGGCCGAGTAGCCATGTCGCATATCGCTCCATCCCTTGCAACTCGGATTGAACGGCACGTTGTAGATGTTGCAGTACTTCGAAGCATAATTCATCAAATCGGAGCATTCCCTTTGGAGGAGAGAAATTGAACCTGAGAGACGAGTCGGCACGGAGTTGGGGTTAATGGACATATCTAATCCCCGGATGACCATGTCATTGGCGGCCTCAAACTGGCGCTCAGCTACCCGCAGCTTCTTGATGCCATGGATGAGTTTGAAGCTCTTGGTTCTGAGTGCCAGAACCTTGGGATCCATGACGGTGGCGACGCAGGTTTAGGCCGGGTTCTTCAAGAATGTGAGAGAAGAGCGAGAAAATCCAATGGGCCTTAACGAGAGTAAATGTGAGAGAAGAGCGAGAAAATCCAATGGCCCTTAACGAGAGTAACCCAAACGGCATGTAAAGACGAAGCGACAATTACAATGAAAAACCCCAAAAACTAGGCCTGGCCACGGGTCGAAATGGGCCAGAATTTAGGTGAGACTGAACCCAATCCCAAAAACTTGTCTCGGTATAGGTCGGTATGGGACATTTTGAGATTTGATACTGACAATACCAAATCCGATCGGTTTCAGGCTGGGCCTGGACCCGGACCCAAATCCGAGATTGAACAAATAAAAAAAAAAACTTTTACAGTTTACAAACTGGGAAATTTTATGAGTTTGCAAACTGAAAGCTTTCAGATCTACAACTCTACACATTTGCCAAATGAACAATTCCATAATTCCAACCCTATGAATTATTAAATATGAATCAAATGACCATTTCAAAGAGAATAAGCAAGAAATAATATACAACATTCCATCATTCCATAATCCATCAAGGCTGATCTGGTTCAATAAGTCAAGCAATAAAAGAACAACACCAAGTCACTAACAAAGTAACAACTAACGATTAACAAGCTGCCACTGAAGCAAAAAAAAAAAGGCATTAAAGGATTTAAGGCAGGATGCAATTATGCGTTACAAAGTAAAAATACACAAGCACAGTGCACAGCTGCATAACAAGGCAACCAAGTAGCCAATATGAACATCACTAAGTCATTAACAAAAATACACAAGCACAACTACACAAGCACAACTGCACAAGCAGTCCAATTCTGCAATGAACTTTTCTATTGGAACCTCCAAATTTACTCACTTGACCTCTATGCTTTTTACACCTTCTATTAAGTTTTCAAATACTAAATTTACTCACTAAGCCTTACTAAAGTTCCTCAAATAACTTCCCTCATAAACAAATTATTATCTTTAAAATAAAACACTTAGTCATTTCAATGATTTAATTACCCTATAAATTTTAACTACATATACATACCTTAATCCAACAACATGCATAAATCTCTTTTCCAATAAAAAAAAAAATCAAACGCAAGGTATTGAGTTTCAAAAAATTAATTTCTAATCAATAAGAAAATAACATGAATTATTATGTGGTTTTTTTTTTCGTATTTTAGTTGTTAAAAAAAATGAAGAAATCATTTTTTCTTAATGTTTATTTATTTTCTCTACTTTTTGTACCTCATGATTAATTATTTAAATTTTTTTTAATTTTTTTTAACTACTAGCCCTTTTTTTTTTTTTTGCAAACATAATGGACAGACTTAGATTTAGGTCATAAATTATAATATAATTTATTTTGTTTTCCCTCACCAATATGCGTTCAATATATATATCATACATTTTTATGTCACATGATCTTAATCATATTTTTAATTCTTATTAAATATATATGAATGCTTTAATGAGCATGCAGTGAAATTGAAAAATGAAAATATATAAGGAAAATAATAAAGAATACAATCTAATATTATTGAATTGGAAAGTCTACATAAAATAAAAATAATATATTTTTGGTATAATTATTGTCCTTAATAGTCATTTTATAGTAGGTTATATATGTCATTTAATAATTCATAATCGAGTGAGGTCAAGTGAGTAGATTTGGAGGTCCCAATAGAAACACTCTTATGCAATTCTGCATTATAGTTCACAACTTCACACATCAACGGAACTACTTAAAAGTTAAGTTAAAAGTTAAAATTGCACTACAAGAATACAAGCTGTTCCAATGTTCACACTTCATCCATTACAATTCGTTATTCAATAACATAAACTGGTAAAGTTTTCTCAACATTAAAAAACTGAAAACAACTAAAATGAAACAGTTTAAAGAACAATTACATTACCAGCTACAATACACATTCCCTTCCCTTTAGCTTTTGGATTTGGAGCAGGACACGCATTTTTGCTAGATGCAGTGCTTTCATGCTTTGCAAAAATAAAAATTATAACTCAGTCAATGTCTCAACTCTCAATGATACAAGTCAAAGTGCTGAAAATGAAAAAAGTCTAAAAATAAAAACAAGACATAAATTCATACTGTGCTCAACAGCTTGATAAAACTCTATGTCTTCAATGGTGCAATCATCTTGGATCTTTTGCAATTTCATCACCTAACATCTAGTTTTGCATGCAAATGGGTCCCTCTACAGTTTTAGGAGCGAAGGACCTCCTAAATGTGTTAATAACTCTGCCTCATGTTGAAAAACATGACTTTGATGCCACTATTGAGGTTTGAATGGCAAAGAACATCCCTTGTTATTGTTGCTAACATTGTGTAAACACCCTGAACCCGGATTAATCGAAAGAGTCAAGTGTTGACAAATTAGTCTAACTCAAATCCTTCCATTGAGTTTCTTATTATTAACATCTTTATTATTTAAACATCAATTGAAAACGAAACAAAAAGCACATGATCTACAAGATTGATAACTGAATAGATCATTCGATCTTACCACTGTCTTCAATTGATCGTTATCGGTGATTGCAAGAACAAGGAGTGAACAGAAACAGTGAATTACTTCACTTGTTGATATAATTATAAACTAGCATGTATCCACACATGCTCTGCATGTGTAAGTTATTATTATATTAAAAAAAAAAAGTTGGTTATTGCAGAGAAAAGTAACTGGGAGAGAGAAAAGTGGGTTGTGGGTATTTTTTTTGAAATTTTTTTAATAAAATTACATTTTGTAAATGTCTCAATTATCCTTGTGATTTAATTCATTCTCAAAGTTTATTAATCTTCTAGAGTCAATTCTGTCAAAATTTTAAATTTGTTCAAGTAAAACCCTAATTTGCGTTTGGTCCAAACTCTAGGTTACTTGACCTAGTGGTAATAGGTTTAATTAGAAGAATCTAGAGATTATCTTTCCTTGTATGATTCAGACTCTATGCATTGTAATCCTCTATATAAAGAGGCCCCTATTATCAATGAGAATACACAGCGATTTCCTCTCAATTTCAGTTTCTCTAGAACACGTTATCAGCACGAAGCCCTAACCCTGAAACAAATAGCCAAACCCTGAATCAAGAAGCTAAAATCCTTGAATCCGAATAAGAAACCTTGAAGCCGTTTCTGCCTCCGCCTCACACCTTGAAGCACTCGATCCCAAGAGTCCAGAACCGGCGGCGCCACCCCAAGAACCGGTCGGAAAATACCCGAACCGGCCCCCGGAAATACCGAAAGCCTCTATGCCCGTTTCGAAGACTTCCTCCCTGCCTCCTGCTGCCATACTCCACCAGAAGCTGCAGCCTGATCCCAGATCACCGGAACCGAAAAATCATCTCTAAATATTGTTCCTTATGGAGTGATAATAACTGTAGCTGTTTCTAGTTCCCCGTTGTTTTCGTTGTGTGAGAAACCTTGATGTGTTTTCATAGGTACCAATAGATGTTTGGACTTAAAATGGTTCAGTTGTGGTAGTTGTTGCTTCTCCAAAATCTGCAAGAGAGAAGCTTTTTTGAATCAGCACTTTGTCGATGTGAGACGCACACCAATTCTCATGCCCACATATATATGTCAGTAAACATACGCAATTTCATATTTGATAAGCAAATTTGGAAGACTAGGTAAATCTATCCATTTGTTTATTTATTTATTGTACAAGAGTAGAATTCAAATGCAAATGCTCGATCACTCTTGTATATGTTTGACATACATGCTGAAACCTTTAAGTCCCTTTAAATTCAAATAGGACACTTTCATGCCAAAAATCACACTCATATGAGAAGAATGAGTTCTAACATCACTCATTTTTTGTATGCACATATATAATATGTATGATTATCTACTAAATCGTAATTAAAAGAAAGGGCTAAATACTAGTTAGTACCCTGTGATTTATGTCCAAAATCAATTCAGTCCCTGGATTTCTAATTTCATCAAAAACACCCCTGCACTTTCAATTTTAATCTAATAGATCCAATTCATTAATATTTTGTTATAGGTTCAAGTTATAGTTGGATTATTTGTTGAAAAACTATTTATTTTTAATAGTAGGACTCACTCCTAAATTGACTATGCAGACCACCTCGACACCACATCATAAAACATAGGCCATATATGAGCCACATTAACAAGTTAAATAACTCAATTGTCGGAAAACTAACAAATTGGACCTATTAGATCAAAATTGAAAGTGCAGGGGTGTTTTTGATGAAATTGAAAGTTCAGGGACTGAATTGATTTTGGACCTAAACCACAGGGTAGTAATTTGTATTTAGCCCTAAAAGAAAATATATGAAAAAAAATCATACTACAAAATACCTCCAAAAAAAATCTCGACACATTTTTACTCACGGTAAAACATTCACATGTCCATTATATAAACCTTCGCATGGGATCAAATCATTTTTTAGACCCAGAGCAGATCACAACCCGCACATATTCCCTCCATCTCCTAAACCGAAAAATCCATCTTCAATCGAACAAAAAAACCTCTAACAAAACTCTAAAACACCCTTCAAATTCCAAATGAATGGACAGTTCAACAACAAAAACTATCTATTATCAAAATTATTTGATTACTTACTAAACATAATAAAAAGAAAAGATATTTTTTTTTAAAAATGACAGTAAAAAAGAAAAACACTGCTTGATACAATTTTACCCACGGTAAAACATAACAATAGTAACCCGATGAGGAAAAAAAAAAACACATGGCCATTATATAGTCCTTCGCGCGGGATCAAACCATTTCTAGACCCAGAGCAGATCACAAACCTCCGCCGGAATATTCCCTCCGATCTCCAAAGCCGGAAAGTCCATCTTCAATCGAACCAAAAAACCTCTAACAAAATTCTAAACGCCGTTCGAATACCGTCATATCATCTCAATCTCTACCTGAATTCTTCAAATTCCTATAGCTCCGGTTTATAAAACCCTAGACCTAATCCTCAATCGGAAGATGTCGTCGGACTTGTTGCTGAAGCCGTCGTGCGGCGGATGCGGATCGACTTCTGATTTGTACGGGAGCAACTGTAAGCACATGACGTTGTGCTGTGCTTGCGGCAAAACCATGGCGGAGAACAAAGCCAAATGCTACGACTGCGGCGCCGTCGTCACTCGCTTGATTCGAGTTCGTCTCTCTCTCCCTCTCTCTCTATCTGTAATTGATTTTACATACACACATACTTGTTCGATTTTCGGAGCAGAAGGTTTTCGATTTTTCGGAGCTGAAGGTTTGTAATGTGATTGTGTTGTTGTGATTGTGGTAGGAATATAATGTGAGGGCAAGCACTGCCAGCGAGAAGAGCTACTTCATTGGTAGGTTTGTGACGGGGTTGCCCAACTTTTCGAAGAAGAAGAGTGCTGAAAATAAATGGACTCTTCGCAAGGATCTTTCGGATCCGAGAAGGAGTAAGGATAAGGATGGACAAGATCAGAAGAAATATAAGGATGTTCGGCCGCCTACTGAGGCCTCTCGGGTATTCAATTCAAACTTTGCCAGCTTTACTTGCTTGATTTTTTGGCATTTCGTAAGTTGCATTTGAAGATTGTGGTGCTGTGATTAGTAATGTTGATGCTAGTAACACCAATGATAGCAGCCTTTCGGTTTTTTTATTGCATTGTGTTGTTGTTGCTTGCTGCGTTCAGCTTGTAGATTGTGATAGTTTCTGCTCTGATTTCGTTTTCCGTTTGAGATTAGTGCATTGTATGACTTAGTAGTTAGCACTAACTGTAGCTTAAATAGGGACACTAATATCATTTCCTTATTCTCTGAAGTTTTTGTGATTTTTTTAATGCTTTTATCCCATTTGGTTTTGCCGTTTCATGATGGCACTTGAAGATTTTCTTGGTGTAACTTACAATGACAATGACAATGATGATGGGTGTAACACTAAAAGTAGCAGCATTGTGGTGTGTTTGTTGCATTGCATTGCACTGTTGTTATTTACTGCTTTCAGATTTGTTGCTTGTCTATTGTGATAGCTTGTGCTCTGGTTTTGTATGACTTAGATTGTAGCTTAAATAGGGACACTAACATCATTCATACCTTATTGTCTGGAGTTCTTGTGATTTCTTATGGTTTCTATCCCATTTTTTGACATTCAGTTTTTCATTAAATAGGAGAGGCACAAAAACAAACCATGGGTCTTGGAGGACGAAACTGGCCAGTCTCAGTACAACGGTCAACTCGAAGGTGCACAGTCAGCAATTTACTACCTATTAATGTTGCAAGGAAAGGAGTTTTCTGCTATTCCTGCTGGTTCGTGGTATGTGGTGGCCTAATGTCTGATAGAATTGTTTTCAATTCGCTGCTCACATTTATTCTTCACAAGAAGGCGGTTTTTAAAATTTCTTTTTCTCGTTATTCTGTTTGGAGAAAAGCTTTATGTAATTATCAATTGCGGCTGTGATTGATTTTTCCATTTACTTATCAACAAAGGTTGTTTACATAATGTCTCACAGGTTCAACTTTAACAAGGTTGCACAATATAAGCAACTTACTCTAGAGGAAGCAGAAGAGAAGATGAACAATAGGAAAAAGACTCAAGATGGATATGAAAGATGGATGATGAAATCTGGAACTAATGAACCTGGTCCACTTCGTGAGAAGGAAACTGGTGTGGCTGGTGGTAAGGGACGCAAAAAAATGACTGGTGATGATGATGAGGGAAATTTCTCTGATAAAGGGGAGGAAGATGAGGAAGAAGAGACAGCAAGGAAAAATAGACTTGGTCTCAACAAAAAAGGTGGTGATGACGAGGATGATGAAGGTGGAAATGAAGAAGATGACTTAGATGATGATAGCAGTGAGAAGGGTAAGCATATACCTTGTTACTTCTATTGTGGTTGTTATCATGTTTGTACTTTCATGGTTGTATCAATCAGATATCTGGACTATAATTTGGTTTTTCTTGCTAAACTCAGAACATTTGTGTTTTGTTACTATAATTTGGTCAGAGGACCAAAGAAATATGATCCATTTATAGGGGGCTTGCCCTTTAACCCCTTTTCAGAATCTTTTTATGTTCCTTGTAAAATGCTAGGAGACAATACCTATCTCTGTCAGTAAAATACGAGATTACTTCTTAATTCGAGTTCCCCGTTCCCCCGCGCCCAAAACCCCCATTTCCATGTTATAGTCATATCATGTATGAGGCATAAATGATTACTGAGGAGCCTTAAATTATGGTGAAAATACTCAAAACAGCTTGACCATATAAGGCTTGTGCTAACTAATATCAGAGTCGTATGTTCTAATTCTCTCTGGAAATCTTCTCTTAATTAGCATGAAAGGCGGCTAATGAAGTCCATTGATAATCATCTCTGCAATTTGTATGCACATAATATTCAAATTTCTTCATACTCTTTTCTTATACTGTTCCATTTGTTGCAGGTGATGATTGGGAGCACGAAGAAATATTCACCGATGATGATGAAGCTGTTGGTATTAATCCTGAGGAGAGAGAAGAATTCGAACCTGAGGTTCCAGCTCCTCCGGAAATTAAGCAGGTTTGCCGCACACATTCTTCCTTTAATTAGGGGAATTTATTTTTGGCACTCATTATTTTTCATTGTGCTCCACTCTTCTCAGTAAGTATCTGATTTCAGTTTCTTTTGTATTTATTATGTTTCCTTGTGTTCTCCACTCCTCTTTTTATATCTGATTTTCTAAAATATGTACAGTTTTTTTTTTTTTGGCGTTAAACTGATTGTGAAGTTGTTGCAAGTATAACAGCATCCTAGTTTTCTAAGCTCCCTTAAGTTGTGGCGTTAAAAGGAAATTGTCTCAGTAGACAAATTTACATAGACAAGTAATGGATAGGATAGAATATACCACAAAAAAAGTGTTCCTGGTTTTGTACTCGTTGGGATCCAAAGTTAAAAAGCCAGAAGCACAGGGGTGGGGGAGGGGAAGTGGAGAAGCATTTTGTTTTTAACAATCCGTTCTGATTAACTAGAAACAAACCCTGATCAATTTTGATGTTTAGCTTCAAATTGATGTTAACTTCTCTTTCATTTTCGAAAAGTATGCCATGGAACGAATCAACAGTGATCAAATTAAGGGACCTATCATTATCTTGCATGGTCAATTTGGGCGAGGCGTTTTTGGTTTTCTTTTAGTTTCCTCAAGTCGTGTCATGTTGAAAAGGCCTTCAAACTGAGGATCATTCATAAATATTATAAATTTATAATGCTTTCTGATTTCTGTTATATGTTTCCGACATATATATAGTGCTATACTGGTGGATTATATCTATCCAGGGTGCAAAGTGGTTTGTCAGTTTTGGCTCATTGTAAAACATTATGATGGCATTGTGTGCATGATTTCTTCTTTTGCAGGATGATGACGATGATGATAATAATGAAGAGGAGGGTGGGCTCAGCAAATCAGGAAAAGAGTTGAAGAAGCTACTTGGGCGAAGTGGTGGCCTGAATGATTCAGATGCAGAGGACGACGACGACGACGATGATGATGTAGGTTATGTACTTTGGTTGCCTGATTTTAGTACATTGTTGACTCAAAGCCTATACTGCCTTGTTGAAATATAACTTTTTGTTGTATGCATTCTGAAAGTGATGGAGCATCTATGTTGAAATATACGTATTTGTTGTATGCATTAACTAGGACTGTTGATGATCTTCTCTGCAATGTAAAGTTGCATCGCAGCTCTATCTTCACTAATCAGTGATTTCTTACGGTTTGTATAGATGGATGATGATATTGCCTTGCCTCAAGCGCTGGCACCAAAGCAGAAGGATGCACCCAAACAGGAACCAGTTGACAACAGTCCTATTAAACCCGGGACTTCTGGATCTGCTGCTAAAGCAAACCCATCTTCCTCCAAGTCGGCAAAGGGAAAGAGAAAATTAAATGGTGATGACGCTAAAGCATCCAACAGTGCACCTCCCAAGAAGGTGAAGACCGAAAATGTATGTATATCAGACGCTTTCAGCTTAAAGCTTGAAACCTCCATTCTCCCAAATAATGGTACTCATTGTTATTATTTCAAATCAGGAGCAAAAATCAGTCAAAGAGGAGCCTGCTTCTGAAAGTAGTGTGCCTGCAAAAGGTAGTGCTGCATCCTCGAAAACGGGTTCAACACCATCTGGTGGTCCTACAGGTCCCGTATCTGAGGAAGAAATTAGGGCAGTTTTGATGCAAAAGTCACCCATCACCACACGTGATCTTGTTAATAACTTCCCCGGACGACTCAAATCCAAAGAGGTATGGTCTTTTTGTTTATTATGTTTTGTACTGCTGTTCAATTCATTTTCCAGCATTTGCCTTCACCCTGTTACCGTCACTGAAAATAAAATAGGTGCCAATTTTATTACTTTATGAGTTAGAAATATATTCGCTGGCGTGGTGTGGTTTATACAGTCCATATAGTTTATCTTGTTCACTGTGGAAGATACATTGCATACTAAGAAATGTGATACTTTAATTCTTACTTCTTGCTGCAGGAGAAGGATGCTTTTGCAGCAATCCTGAGGAAAATGTCTAGGATACAGAAGAACAACGGGATCAGCTATGTTGTATTGAGGGAAAAGTAATTGTACTCCTTTGACAATGGAAGTAGCATAACATTTTGAAGAATTACTATACTTGACTACTACAACTTAATATCCTGACCTGTATTGTAATGGTTATTTTCCCTGTACAATAATCTGGTTCTGGTTTGACAGTGATTTTGCTATATCATCAATGAAGGAGTCTTTCGACTGTTGTAGATTTGTGTTTTCCCTTTTTTTCCCTCTCAATTTGGGTGTATGAGCACGAATACTGTGGCCGTAATAGTTAAATATGCACTCATTTTTTCATTTATTGGATGGATTCAGATCGAGTGGTCTCAGTTGACGTAATTTCGATTAAAATCCATGTTACAGCAAATGTGAAGTTCATATAAGTCCTTGAAATGTTACACAATTGGGAAAGATAGCAAACTTGACCACATCTCTCTCTTATATTGAAAAAACTAGGCCCTCCTAGTCCGTCTACATCCAAACACAGCAACCACTACTGCTGTTTCATCATTACATAACATAGCAAGGCAAACCCAAATGACAACAAAATGAGACTTGAACTGAGATGAGCTGAACCAGAAGGAGTAGTTGGCCCTTCAGCTGCAGCCAATGCAGAGATCTCGGATGTCGCCACTATCGGCATTACAGTTTGAGATCGATCCTGATGAGGCACAACTTGAACGTGTAACTTGAGGCCATTCTTGCAGCTCTCAGGGTTACTGCTTGTGAAGTAGCGGAGTCCTTCCTTGTCCATTGGGGTGCTATCCAAGCCATCTGTGAACATTCTGATCGGATTGCTCACATCACAGGATTCGAATTCCTCCTTGCTTTTCACTTCTGCTATGAACCCATGTGCTGCAGAGTATGCAAACCCTGGGCATTCACAATTTCCCAACAAGATTATGAGATTGAAGAACAAACATTGCATGAATATCACACACTTTTTATAGTTCTCACATCATACATAGTTACATACTAACATACTAGTTAGTAAGGCAAAATTATGGAACTTTTCTACTTGGATTTTCTTAAGCTAAACAAAAAGCAGCTAAATTAAGCATAAGATATTTTTAAGCTTTTGAGAGATAGAGAAAGAGACTCACAGAGTGTGTCTCCGACCATAAAGCTTTTGCTGGAGGACCAAGAAGTGAGATCGGAATTAGCCGGATCCCAGCCACGATCTCCTCCGACAACATGGTGGACTTGAGCTCCGACCCAGTTCCCTCCAAGGCTGAAACTGATGGCCAAAACAACAAACACCACCTTCAATCCAGCCATTGATACTCACAACAACCAAAGAGATAATGCAGCACAAGGAAAGAGTGTGATAAAGTAAGGACGAAGCAAAGGCGCCTCTTTTTCGGTTTTTAGCTCACTTCTCTCCCACTCTTAAATAGTTTTCCAGCCTCTAAAGCAACTTCCTATTCTTTAACCTAAAGGGTACCTCCAACTCCAAGAGACCAAGACTGGTGGTTGGTGCCACTTTCCATTTTCATGTACTTTTTTTCACCAAAACACCCTTAAGGGTACCAATATAGCAACCCATCATGTTACCCACCACGTCCCAGCTTATGTGATAGATAATCCTTTTGTGTGCCATGTTAACATAGGTTTGATCATGCCTTGCTGTTGAGTTTCTAATACTAATAATACGCATCATATTATCATTAGTATAATGATGATATGATGCGTATTATTTTAGAGTGAAAATCCGTTAAACTAATTATTATTTGCAGTATTTTACATTGTATAATAAGCTAATCCAACAACTTCTATCTCTAGAGTTTCAATACTATAAAACACTCTAATTAGACTTTAATCAGATGCTACATTGTAGCTTATGGGTTACCATTATTTTAGTGGATGCTAGCTAACTTTGCTTTAAGATTGTTTTAATGTCTCACTTGAGATATTGGATATTTGGATAGTTCGAACCTCAACTCTTCCTTGCTTATTATGTCGTTGGTCATTAACCAAAAACAAACGGGGAGAGAGAGAGAGTTAACTAAGACATCTTATTAATACTTGAATCAAATTATAAAATGTAGACCTTCGAATCAGAATAGTAGTTGCAGATCTTCTTTGAAACAAGTGGCTAATTGCTAGTGGTTTAAAACTTTAAATCGACCCTAACATGGACAACCAGTCATCGGAGATCTACAATTGTTTGGATCACAACTTGGACTTGTGGTAATGAAAACTGGCTGTCTCACTCGACTTGGAAGAGAAGTAAAGAGAGCTCGTGGGGTGAGTCTAGCTTGTCTTCATTTAGTCTACACAGAAACGTTGTGTTACTTTCATGCCTAGTTGGGAGTAATCTTGACTGCAAGTATTAGTTGACAATAAATTTTCATGGCTAACCTCATAATGATCTATCAAAGCTGTTTGTTTTGATATTAGGAAGAGAAAGATCAAAGAACTACCCTATTAGAACCTAGGATATCTACCCTCAAGAAAGATCATCCCTACTTCTTACTTACCCCGTTGGGCGCAGTTATGTCTCCATCTCCTCACCTACTCTAGCATGTGTACGGCACAAAACTATATATCCTTCTTCGTTCAGTTCTTATTTTTAATTTAAGAGAGTTTATCGAATAAATCCAGACCATGTACTTTGAAGCTGAAATTGATGCATGTTGATCGAGTACATGAAGGAATGGAGTGTATGCGTGCAAGACTAGGGGATTAAGCATACAGATAACTGCGCCTGGTCGAATTTTCGGTGAGTCATTTATGTGTTTTGCTAGATTATGGATGCAAACATTTTTGTTAATATTTTAAAGAGATTGTAAGAAGAAGAAAAATGACAAAATTAAGGTAATCATGCTGCCTGCGAGGATGCATCTCTGGGCTTAATTATTCTTACCTCGTTATATGGTATTAAAAAGAAAAGAAAAAAAGGGGGGGGGGGGAGGGGGGGGCGGGGAAATCTGATTTTGGCATTTTGCCGACTATGGAAACTAGTAGCTGCATTAGCTACATGCATCTTATATCCTTGAAGTATTTTGGTCATCAACATCACACCAGAGTAGTTGTCAAAAAAAAAACATCACACCAGAGCTTTCTGATGAAGCCAACACAGAAGGTTCCTAGCTACTTTTATTTGTTTTTTTTTTTTTTTTAGAAGAAGAAATTGCATATTATTCAGCAATTTAGATAGATACATCAGATATAAGTACATCGGATAGCCAATAAGCTCTATCCATTACCCAATTTGGAATGCAGGAAACAAAAGCGCTACCTAACCAAACATGCGCTGCCTGAATACATTTCCTTGGGCATATGTACAAATAACTTAAGGGAAGAAGCGGACAAAGGTCATCACTTCTTCTATTACAACAATTGCAATTCAACATACATATAAACTTGACAGTGAAGAACTAACAATGTCAACGGTATAGTAGTAACAACAGGAAACTGATTTCCCCGCGGGGGGGCGGGGAAATCTGATTTTGGCATTTTGCCGACTATGGAAACTAGTAGCTGCATTAGCTACATGCATCTTATATCCTTGAAGTATTTTGGTCATCAACATCACACCAGAGTAGTTGTCAAAAAAAAACATCACACCAGAGCTTTCTGATGAAGCCAACACAGAAGGTTCCTAGCTACTTTTATTTGTTTTTTTTTTTTTTTTAGAAGAAGAAATTGCATATTATTCAGCAATTTAGATAGATACATCAGATATAAGTACATCGGATAGCCAATAAGCTCTATCCATTACCCAATTTGGAATGCAGGAAACAAAAGCGCTACCTAACCAAACATGCGCTGCCTGAATACATTTCCTTGGGCATATGTACAAATAACTTAAGGGAAGAAGCGGACAAAGGTCATCACTTCTTCTATTACAACAATTGCAATTCAACATACATATAAACTTGACAGTGAAGAACTAACAATGTCAACGGTATAGTAGTAACAACAGGAAACTGATTTCCCCGCGGGGGGGCGGGGAAATCTGATTTTGGCATTTTGCCGACTATGGAAACTAGTAGCTGCATTAGCTACATGCATCTTATATCCTTGAAGTATTTTGGTCATCAACATCACACCAGAGTAGTTGTCAAAAAAAAACATCACACCAGAGCTTTCTGATGAAGCCAACACAGAAGGTTCCTAGCTACTTTTATTTGTTTTTTTTTTTTTTTTTTAGAAGAAGAAATTGCATATTATTCAGCAATTTAGATAGATACATCAGATATAAGTACATCGGATAGCCAATAAGCTCTATCCATTACCCAATTTGGAATGCAGGAAACAAAAGCGCTACCTAACCAAACATGCGCTGCCTGAATACATTTCCTTGGGCATATGTACAAATAACTTAAGGGAAGAAGCGGACAAAGGTCATCACTTCTTCTATTACAACAATTGCAATTCAACATACATATAAACTTGACAGTGAAGAACTAACAATGTCAACGGTATAGTAGTAACAACAGGAGAAAACTTCAATACAGAATTGCGAAGGGCTTCATATTGGAGGAAGATCCACAAGTATAGAAATCAAAGACCAAATACCATCTTCCCTCTTTGATTACTACAAATGCAGACCACTATAGTATCAACAACAGCACGGTGAAAGGGATGAAGGTTTCTGGCTACTTGTACGTTGCAAGAAACTTTCAAACAAAATTCAGAACAAAATCCGAAAGGCGGAAAACCAAATTACCGTATATATTAGCTAGGTATGAAGCAGAGATGATGATGGTACCTTGAAATCGTGAGTAGATTTTACACAAAGTTTTGTTCACAATCGATGAACATCTCCTCTGAAGGGTAAAATATAATAATATCAGCTTCCTCAGGCAACCTAAAGCTCACCCTTTTCTTCGACTTATTCCCACTTTGGTTTCTGCTAAGCGATGAACTCGTGTTGTCAAATTTTGCACCTGGATTCTTGTCACCCTCATTTTTCACATTTCTGTTTATGGAGAAACTTTCTCTTGCTTGAGAACCTAGAGCTGCATGATCACGAGGCCGTTTTAATGAAGAAGAAGAAGAAGGGTGCACCCTTCTAGATGAGTGGTGTGATCTCAACACATACAATTCACCTCCATTCATGCTATCTGGCTTCGATCCTGGAGAGGATGAGAGCCATTCTCCTAGGCTGGTAAAGCTGCCCTCCCCTGAAATATTTGTATTTATAGTACTACTTGTACTACTAACATTCCTCTTCTTCATCTCCGGCGTCAAGGGTCTTTTCCTTACTCTCTTCTCGGATCTTAAGCACCCCGGTCTCAGCAACTCCATGAGGGACGCTCCTGTACTTGTACTACAGCATCGCGCAGAAGACGAGCGCTTCACTTTGCTTAACGTAGCACCCCTTTTGATTATCTTCCTAAGCGTATCCATCAAGACGTAATGTACAAGATGAAAGTTCAACCAATGATCAATGGAAATCCATGATGAGAAATGCCTGTGTATAGGGTACTTTAAACTTGTTTTCGAGACGGAGAGTCCTAGAGAAAGGATGTTGTTCGGAAGCACAATGAAGGCCTAGGTTTTGACAATTGAGTGGAGCTCAATTTATCCATATCGTCATCTTCATGTGTAAGTTGCTCTAGGAAAAATCCCTTGCTGTATTATAATGCATGCACTGTTCTTGTGAAACAAACAAGCACTGTAGGTTTACCTTGGCTTATCCTTCATCTTACTAAGCTAACATGCTTGCCCAATTACAAGTTGGAGCTTAGATTACGACAAAAAAATGGTGATTAAACCAAAGCTGTTCTGTTAAAAGAAATGACAACACAAACGTAAGACAATTTTGATGCTTTGCGTTTCCTCATTAGGAGGAGATGAGGTGCTCGGAATTATCTTTGTCGTCATATTATGTCTACAGTACGTGGAGAACCAGAAGAGATATTCAATTGTTTTGAGGTCGAATAGAGAGAATCCGATTGTCGATTAGCGAAGGTATCTGTTAATTGTGATTAGTATTAGAGAATATTAATGCATGAGTACTGGTGTGTTTATCTCAGCCTCCCGTTCCTATTTTGTCTTCTTCTTTTTTTTTGGTAAGCAATTATCGTCGTAATTATCATATATATTCTTCTACACTTGTTCTTATATGATATGAATTTCAACGTACATATGTTAATGTAAACTTATTGAAGCTGTAATGGTAGTCAACTTAATTGATCCACATGGTTGAGCTTTTGGGAAAGTTTCCAACTGAAAAACCTCTCCCTATAATTAACTAATTAGTTTTGGATTGGATACCTAAATTTCGAATAACCAATATGGTTCAAGCTCGCATATTAGATATATAAACGCTGGAACACATAGCTCACCCTCTTTGTTATTTTAGCTAAACACGTTACGTTCTAGCTTACGTATGAGATAAACACTAGAACACATAGCTCACCCTCAACAAAAGTACAAGTGAAGGTCTAGCCTCTTAATTTGGCATGTTACTTAACCACATTCTGAGCTCACACACACACACACACATATATGAGATCATTAAAAACCAGAACACAAAGCACTCTTTAACAAATTATTAGTACGAGTAAAGGTTTGAGAGTTATAAAATGATCGACGTATATATGTACATTTGGTTAAAGAATATTGAGAATTCGATTGTCGATTAGTGCAAACTGTGAAAGTATATATATGTTACCAACTTACCATTGAATTTTAACTGATATTATTAGAGAATATTGATGCATGAATTGGCATGGTTGTTCTCTCAGCCTCTTTTCCTAATTCCTACTCTACGTACCACTTTTGATATCTTCTTCTACTCAGTTTTTCACACACACACACACATATATATATAGAGGGACGTTCCAAAGAGGACGTCCGTGAAGTAAGAAAAGTGCAGACGAGATACGTGTCAGCCAGCCAATAGAGTTAATTTCCATGCGGGTCCCACACTCCCACAGACATCATCTTCTCCGTCTCTCACCCAGTACTGTCATAAAAAAACAAAGCCGTCACGATTCTTAACATGAAGCTCCATATCCCTTTGAGTCCTACACAAAACTTCCCTCTAAGCTTGCTTCAAGCTCCACTGAGTCAACTCGTGCTCGGTGATAAAGCCATCGTCGGGGTTGACATCAATCTTGAGGAACAACAAGACCAACGACCTGTTGGTGACCTTGAACTTCTCCTCGTCATTCAAGTAGTCCTCGGCGTCCATGAATTCCTTCCACTCGATGAACAAAACCCATAAAAATAAAACAAACAATTGAAGATTGATGTCTCTAGGCATGAATTCGGGTATTGAACTTGAAATGGTGATCATCAACTTGATCCACATGGTTGTTGGAACCACCACTGCCTGAAATAGTATTAAGGGAGAAACTGGTTCATAGAGCGTTGGAAAATCATACATCTTTTGGTATCCTTATTCTTACTTATATAGATAGCATTAGCCTCGATTGTATGGCGCGGGCATGGAGACCGTTATGGCGTTATCCTTACTAGATATCCTCATTTTCCATGAGAATCGTTAGTCTTACTAGACATATGTATCATTATCCTCATTAGACATGCACATCGTTAGCATACAAGCATCGTTGCTATTAGTCTCAATTATATAGACGTGGGCATGATCACTGTTAGGCCATCTCCAATGGGGGGCTAAGGGCTTGATATAGCCAAAAAAATAGGGTTTTCCATCTCCAATTGGGGGCTATGCCATTACAAAAAAGAGCTTGAAGGGGCTAAAAAGGCCATAGGCTGGAGCATATATAGCCCTTTGTATAGCCCCCACAGCTGGAGATGGCCTTAGCCCCCACTTGCGTGAGTGTAGATGTATACCCCCTTGAGTAATATAACTCATGGGCCATTCATATTGCAAGTTTAGAACTGTGGGCCGATATAAAACCCAAAATGGACCAGAAAAGGAAGTGCCCCAATACAGGGAAAATAGTAAAGCCAGGCCCAATTTGTTGGCCACACTATTTCCTCCATAATTGAAGTGAGAGAGCCAAATGCATGCATATTAGACTATCTTATTCTTATCTGAAGCTTTTAAGCGGACAGCAGTCAATTCCATGATGCTATCCCCTTTTGCAAGTAGCAATATATAGAAATGATTCAAATGAATGCATCCCAAAACTTAAAGATTCCAAGTGTCTAAATGGGGGCAAAGAACCAAATAGATAGAAACTAGAAAGACTCGAGAATCTTAAAAAGGGGACATTGTTGCTTGCTTCACCAACTCTCTCACACTTCATGTCATCTGTCAATGTCTTGACAAATTCCCCAGATCAATTATTAACATATTTTACTTTCACCAAACAATTGTCGCTATGTGCCCAGCTATTAGTCAACCACTAAAATGCCTCAAATTCAACTCAGTTTTGTTGGAATGGGATATTTGCAAATACCAAATATTCAATAATACCATGGACCTTGTATATTTATATGCATTCCCCTGTTTTTTTGATATCATCACATGGAAGGAACGTGTTACATGTGTGATAACTTATATTACATCGTAATGTTGATAGTAGCCTCATAATTTCTTGAAAGACAATGTTATTTACACCCTCAATACAATGGTATTGATTTTTGGGTTATGAACAACAATGACTATTAAAATAATCTTAATGATTTAGGCGTTGTTTTATTTTTGTGCCAATCATTATTTCCTGCTACTTAAAATATTCAAATGCAAATACGTACATAACATATAACAATAGTGTCCACCTGATCATCGGTAGTAAGAATATTTGCATTTATTTCTTTCAGTTCAATGTATTAAATCTCAGCACTTGATATGAAATTCAAAAAATTACCGATCACAAATTTCTTAATCAGCTGATAACTAATGAAATCATCAAGCATCGATATTCTATGCAATGAAACAACTTCAATTACCTAGCATTATTGTTGAAACCCTAATGAATGTTTAGTGTGGGTGTGGAGAAAATTCCAACGATTTGACATGCGAAGAGGTTCCCCAACAACCGTCCACGTGTTAATTCCAGACCTAAATCGTAAATCCGACGCTCAAAAACCACTTGGTTACGCAACTTTATAACTAAGAAATTTTAGCATATACCTCAAAAGAAAAAAAGGTTCGATATTATTTTTGGGTTGGTTTCTTCCAGCAAAACCAGTAAACCAAAAAAATGACTCACTCTTTCTTCTTCTTCTTCTTCTTCCTTCTTCTCCATTATTCGTTTTCGCCTCCTTTTGCTTTTTCCAGGCCTCTTTTTCTCTCTCACTCACCACAAACCAGGTTATTCTCTCTCTCTCTCTCTCTCTCTGGTTTTCGATCTTATAGGTTCAATTTCGGCTTTCAGATTTGAATTTCAAGTGTTTTCCTCTGTGGTTTCGTTTCGTGGAAATTTTGTTTCATTCTTCATTGTTTCAGTATGTGCGATTGTGCTGTGTGTTTGTGTGATTGAATTCGGGAGCCGTTATCGTTTTTGTTATGAATCTTTTGTTGGAATAGTGAAAAATTTGAAGACTTGGTGAGGTTTTGTGTTTGTGCGTGGATGTTATTGAGGATTTGGAGCTTGAAATTGGACCAATGTGAGCAGTGTGAGAGTAGTTGGTTGGAGAAGTGTTGGATTTTGCTTGAAATGGAAACTTTTCGGAGTTTGTGTTGTGAATTGGAGCAATGACTTGCTTTCGTTTCATTTTGTATCAATTGAGTCTATTTTCGACTACCATAAGCGAAGTAAAGGTTTTAGCGTTTCCTACCGTACTATTTGAAGTCTGAAATGACGAGCAAGGTATCACTTTACATTTTGATTATTCTCACCGAGCATCTTAATGTGATTTTATGTTTCAGGTGACGATTGTTTTTGCATTGGATTCATGCATGTTTTAACCTTTTGAGCGAAAGTAAGTTAGAGCAGACATGCAAAGAGATAATACTGCCGGAAGCCCATCAACCCCAAGGTCCCCACGACTGCGGCACCGTAGACGCTCAGCTGAGGTGTGCTAAACTTTGATACTTTGTTGTTTCCTCCATTATGATAGAGTCTTGGACTACCAAATGTCCTTTTAAATGAATATATACTATTTCTGAAATTATGCAGACAAGATGAATTGTCTAGTAGTACTAGTGGAGAAACTACATTTAATTTTCTTCTGATTCTCGTAGTGTACTTTCTGACTTTTGTACTTAATCATGTACTTTTCTTAGGTTAGGAGATGAAATGATTATCTTTTATGCCATAAAATATAGCTTTGGCATACCAATGCTTTTCGGATTGTTTTGATAGTTAGGAGTAAATTCTTATTTGTTTTATGTTTTTATGGCAGCAACTTATCCCAGATGCTAGTAACACAAATGGAGGTCATTTACTTGTTGATGACAATAATAAATACAAGACAATGTGGATTCGGGCATACTCTACTGTTTGGATGATTGGAGGATTTGCATTAATTATATATCTGGGCCATCTGGCTATTACTGCCATGGTGGTTGTTATCCAAATCTTCATGGCAAAGGAGCTCTTTAATCTCTTAAGGAGAGCTCATGAAGATAGGCATCTCCCAGGATTCAGGCTGTTAAATTGGTGAGGATATTAGTGTAGTAGGCATTTCTGCATCAGTGTTTATTTCAATGTTTCTGTGTAATAGTATTTATTATATTACTGTATTCATTTTCAAATTCTCTGCTCAGGCACTTCTTCTTCACTGCAATGCTGTTTGTTTACGGTCGAATACTCAGTCAACGGCTTGTCAACACCGTAACTTCAGATAAATTTTTACATAAGGTTGTGAGCAGTCTTATCCAGTATCATATGGTCGCCTGCTATTTCTTGTACATCGCAGGTTAGTAGCTGTAAACAGCTTTCGAATATTTGGATTTAGCCATATTTTTGGATAGAAGTAAATATTAGCATTCACAGTACTTGTGCCCTTTGACCATCATCCCATTATATATCTGATATGCTGATGTATTTATCTGGATTAGATGCTGATTTGGATAGTATTTCCCCCCTAATTGGGTTCAGGTTTTATGTGGTTCATTCTTACATTGAAGAAGAAGATGTACAAGTATCAATTTGGCCAGTATGCATGGACACACATGATCCTAATAATTGTGTTTACACAGTCCTCTTTTACTGTAGCCAACATCTTTGAAGGAATTTTCTGGTAAGAAGTTTTTTTTAATTTGGAACAACACAGTTGCACATTTCCTATTTTTGTTGTTCCCCTGATACAAGGGAAAATTGTTGCAGGTTTCTTCTTCCAGCAACACTCATAGTCATCAATGATATCGCTGCTTACATTTGCGGCTTCTTTTTCGGAAGAACCCCTTTGATTAAGATATCTCCAAAGAAAACTTGGGAGGGGTTCATTGGAGCTTCTATTACAACTATGTTTTCAGCCTTTTGGGTGAGCATTCTATATAACTTGGTGGTGCTAAATATAATTCTGTTTTCTTACAGTGAAAGTGAAACCATGGTGTCTATCAGTTAGGGTTTATTGCAATGTATTTTGCCAATTCTTTTTGCCCATGGTAACAGCCCACCTCTCTTCATATCTTTCTCGAAGGGACATGTTCTCTGGGTGACTTAAATTATTTCACTCCTCAAATGTTTCCAAATTAATTTGTACATAATGAGTATCTTGTCTTGCATGCTTTTATCAGATCTAGAGTGTTCCTGGGGTGCAGAGACGCCCTGTATAAGTTCTATGAGAATGTCTGTAATGCTGTTTTAAATCTGTGATTGGAGCTCCACCAACATCGTATGTACATTTGTTTATGCAGCTTGCACATATCATGGGACAATTTCAATGGCTAACTTGTCCAAGAAAGGTAACAATTCTGATGAGATATAAGTCAGTTTCTTTTGGGAATGAAATAGAATGTCTGTCTGTGAATGTTTATATTAACTGATTTCTTTGGATGCGCTTGCAGGATTTATCTACCGGTTGGCTTCACTGTGATCCTGGTCCATTGTTTACACCAGAGTATCATACCTTACCAGGATGGCTCCCAGAATGGGTACGTAAAGTAGGCATTTATTGGTTATGTAATTACAAAAACCAAATCCTCTGTGCTGGAAATCAAATGTTGAATCAGCATGCTTTCTCTAAATATTAAGGATGATTGACACTTAATGCACAGCTTCAATTCAGTAAAAGCCATTCCTGCAATTAAGTTAGTTGATTCATATATTCCTTCATGATTATTGTGTTGCAGTTTCCTTGGAAAGGGATCTCAATTTTGCCAGTTCAATGGCATGCACTGTGCCTTGGTTTGTTTTCATCAATTATAGCACCTTTTGGAGGCTTCTTTGCAAGTGGTTTTAAAAGAGCTTTCAAAGTCAAGGTAAGCTCCTGATGTTGCAATTTTTGGTGATGCAGTTCTAAATGCTAAGGACTTCAGTTGTTTGTCATTCATTATATTAACAATTTTTTCCATTTGTCATAGGATTTCGGTGACAGTATCCCTGGACACGGTGGAATCACAGACAGAATGGATTGTCAGGTAAAGTTTTCTTTTTTAGAAGTAATTATTACAGGGGAGAGTTTTCCAAGGATATATAGTTATTTGAGTGGGTAACATATGCATTACTTTTATGGTTGTACTTAACAGTAGCTTATGGAGAATCTCGTTCTTAGCAAGTATTAATTGTTCCTTGCACTGTATAATGGGGTTCTCATTCCTTTTCATTGGAGAAATAATGTGTGGTACTGCAACATATTAAGCAGGTTTCAAAGGGGGTAATATGGTTTCTGGAACCAGGGTTTTGGATAAAGATGTAACCATAATTCAGTATGGTTGATATAGATGTTAAAGTGACTGACATTGTGTTTTATTGTAGATGGTAATGGCTGTTTTTGCTTACATCTATCATCAGTCATTTGTTGTGCCTCAACACCTCTCGGTTGAAATTTTATTGGACCAGGTACTATTTTCACGGGCTCTATGCATAGTTTTTGCTTTGGTGTTATTTTGTTAGCAATCAAGGAATAATAACGTCGACTCTTATTCTGTAATGCAGATTTTGACAAACCTTACTGTCGAGCAGCAGCAAGCTCTATATGAGAAGCTTAAACAAGTCTTGCAGGACAGGCTACTCGGATGATCATGTGTGAATAACCTGTATTTCTGTTACCTTCCTCCTCTCCCTTGCATGTTCGTAGTGTTGTCATAGAGAGGAAAAAGAAAATTGTGGTGTTCTGTTTTCGTAGAACAACCCCATTGAAAGATTTAGGTTGGAGGCATCATTCTTCTGTGCGGAAACTTTGTATAGTGGCTCTTAGGTCATTTAATATACATGAACTCTCAATGGAAGTCCTCCCTCCTCTCCCTCCCTCCCCTGTATCTGTGCTTTTGATGGATTTGTAAAGATGGGCGACGCTTTGTCATATGTGGAATTTGATTATTCTTATGCTTACAATTGAATGCTTATTAGTGTTTTATGACACCTATCGATTGCTTTGTCCTACGCCGTATTTGTGCTATTTCAGTCATTTTGTAATGGACACATTGATGATAACTTGTTATAATTACCTTTCCTATCCACGATATGGAAGGCCAACACAACACTTTTCATGCTTCGAAACATGTCTTTACATAACCATTACAGCTATGCGTATCTTTCAAAATAAAATTATAAGTTCTTCGGGCATTAGGCATTTGAAATATTATATTTTGATTAGTTTTTGCCACGAAAAATCTATGGATGAAATGCGACTCTATCCATGTTATATGAGTATATGAGAGATTTTTATCTACGAATAATTCGTTGGCCATCTGTGCTCTGTATATGAGACGTTATATGTGAGAGGCTTTTACTGGAGAATGATTTGTCAGCAACCATTATAACAAATTCTTTCGGCAACCATTCCAATAGTCACAATAACACAATAAATACAATCATGACCCTCAAAATCTAATAACAAAACCAAGATGGAATCGAGAAAGTTTTTGAAAATCAAAAAAGGTAAGCCCCTCTAGCACAATGCCACAAACCAAAGCTTAAAGTATGTTACACGTTCTACTTCTAAAACAAAATTTAAGATAATATCCAATCTAAAAGAATAAAAATCCAGCCTTCTGCTTCCTGATGTTCCTCTCAAACGTAGATGGTCTCAACTGAAACTATATCCTGCCATTTACTTCAAGTCTCATTGGGTTTTTGGTTTTTCAATCTTCACATAGGGCAAGAGACCCATAAAACGAACAATCTTAGGAGCCCATCCTCGTTGTTCAGCCCGGCAAAACATCAAGAAAGTGTTTGCAAAATAGGAATTAAAACCCATGAATACATGCCACAAGGCATGACCTTGTGGGTTAACGGGCCAACTGGATATCTCTTTGCAGAAAACATTGTCGCCGAGCCAACACAAACTCCCTATAAGAAGAGTGACCACATACAGCTTTGCGAGCCTCTTGGCATAGACGTCCTGTGTGTATATATAATACTTGTACATTCGAGGTATGCAAAGAAGACACAAGATCACATAGTGCACCTTAAAACCAATCTCAAATCGGACCACTGAATGAACTGCAGCAAAAACAACACCATATAGGAAGAGGAAGGTCGGCATTGTAGTGCGATAGTGCCAATCTGGGGAGTAGAGGATATACATGTATAGGAGCATCTCCCAAACCATAGGAGTCTCATCGCTCTGCTGTTGCCTGCAAGTATATCCAAAAGTAATCTTCAAAATTAAGCTTTCCATGGCATATATTCAAGACAAGAAAAGGTAGCATGATAAAGTAGAGAGACGTGGGAGACTGATTAACTAACGCCACTACGAAGCAGATAAGTTATCCCACATACCTAAAGTGGACATGCATGAGTGCATGACAGAATGTGTGTCCATTGTTTGGAAGTCAACACCATCAACCTTAATAAATTTAATTTAGCATCTCCATTCCCTGAATTCATATGTGCCTCAAGCATTAAGGATAGCAGGAACTTCCCCCAGTCCATAAAATTATGCCTTAACAGCCAACTACCCAACTCAACATATGCATGATGGCATATCATTAACATCAACAAGGTGAAGGATAGAAGAAGGCTTTAAGCTTTGGATGTATCCTCAAATAAGCAATCTACACAGTATTTGGATGTAATTTATGAATACTTAAGAAAGCAAAAAAGCTATCGTTCCTTGCTTCACAGTTTAGTTTCTTGTAAAATGTAATATGTAATTGCTTTGAAGTTCCTAATCGTATTGTCATTCATGATAATACTAATCCGGTTAAACTCTGATGTTGGCAAGTCATGATTATACTAATTCTAGCATAGACAACAGTGGTATAAATCCAGCCAACCAACCATTCCAAAAAAAGATCTAGAACAGTACTTACACGTGCTGCAGTGTAGCGTGGTATAACATGCTCCCAATGGCAAGTATCATATTAGATATATGAAGAACACTGAATCTCTTCTCAAACCGCTGCCTTAGAGCATTTATAAGACCAATGAGTGCCAAGAGTATGCTGGGAATGTTCGACATGGTGTTGAAAAATTCCGCAATATAAGAAGAGTAGGCATAGTTCTTCTCACAACACTCGATCGTTGATGTGACAGGACCCCAGAAGCTCGATATCGCATCAGCCATTCCTCTTTCTACGGTCTAAAATGCACTCAACCAATTCTGTTTTCTACTTAAAAACCTGATGACTTCGCAAAACCTGCAAAATCATGTACCTGCAGAAAAAAACCACTGCTCAGATAAAACCTCACATTCGATCACATACATTCAAATCATCATCTCTTACCCTAACCCTAACAACATCTATGAAATCAACCAAAGCCAATGTCCAACTTCTCTAACACTCAATCTCACACACTAGTAACCAAAATTAACCAATAATCCATTAAATATCCGAAACTAATTAATCCATAACCAATCTAAAAACAGTAAAATCAGTTTCCATAAAATTAATCAATAAATGAATAATCAGATCCCTATATCTTAAACCGATCATTATCCTCATCAAGATCCAATCCAAAAAACTCACCACCCAAGCAAAAATTCCACCACAGATCACTACCGACGAACTTTCGCCGCGCTCAAAAACCTCGCAACCGTCGCGAAATCGAAACGAAAATACATGGTGTGAAAAATATAAGAGATCTCGTACCTAGAAAACGCACCGTTTTGGCCAAAGGAGATCTCATTTCGTTGTTCTTGTTCTTCTTCGCCGCTAAGCCTGGTTCGAATTTCGAAATGGTGAGAAAGGGGTTATGACTTATGAGAGGCACAGAATAACTTTTCGGCGTTCGAGAGACCGAATCCGCTTCTTCTTTGTGTTTTCTTTTTCTTCTTACTATTTTCTATTTTCTATTTTCTATTTCCAATTTCCTATTTTCTATTTTTATAGCTCGCTCTCACTTCTTCTTTATTTTAATGGTTTGGATTCTCTTTTGACTTCTCGGCAATACCGTGTGCCGACTTAGATGTGGTGGCCTGGCCCATATTCTAAACCCATATTTCAGAAGTGGCCGTTTCGGTTCCTATTAATGAATTAATTAGCTGAACCGCACCGTTCGGTCTGGTTCGGTTCAGCCGGTGAAGTCGAAACATTTCTACTCATTTTTATGGATCGGATTTGTTAAATCGGTCCGGGTCGCGGTTATGTTCTTCTTATAGTTAAAAAAAGCATTAGTTTTTGCTAAGAAATAAGTGACATTATATCGTACTTTCTTATATGTGTTGCCAGTGAACCCCCTAATCTCTATAACTGCGGTCATCTTCGAACTCGTGTGTGTTCTTCGTCATTGTTCGTTCAAATTGTCCTTTATGTTGATTTAGATGCAGTTCATCTTCATTGTTGTCGTCTGGTATTGCCATCCTCTCTATATTTGTCACAATATCATCATGCTTTGGTATACAAATCAGCCACATGGTTTGGGCGTCGATTTAGGCCAAAATCTAACCCATGTCCAGCCTTGCTTCGACCAAAGTCAACGAACAAGTGAATAACTTAATAGTTGGAAATAAGTTGTTTTATTAACTAGATTCGAATACAGTAAAACTATGTTGGGATTACTGTAAAGGGATTATTATATTATCGATATATGAATAATTTATTCGTTTTTTGATAAGTGAAAATTTTTTACTTTGGAGAGAGTTCTATGTCATTTCTAGTTGAATTATATAACATAATTAATCTAATTTAACTTGGCTTGCCGGAGTGCGCTAAAGGTCGGCGGGGGTAACAAGATCGAGGCAGGTCGAGGTAACTTTGGTGAAGAGATTTTGTCGACTTGGCCAAAGCTTGTCTCGCTGGTTTCAGGTGGACTGACTTTCAATCGGGTTTGGCGATCTCTGCTCGGATTCTCTGTGGATTTGATGTTACGGTGGACTGGCCGGCCACTGGAGGGGCGGAATCAGTGGATGGCGGCAAAAGCAATTGGGCCAGCGTCGGCTAGGGCTGCTGCCCTCCTGGCTTGGGGTTGGGCCTGGGCGCAATCTTGGGCTGATGAGGCAGGGGAACTGGCCTGCTAAGCCATAATTGATTTAGGCTCGGGCCTATGGGCTTGTGTTCAGGTCAAGGCAATCTGGGCCTTAATGTTTTATTAGGATATTGAGTCTGTGTGAGGTTGGATTAACTTCTATGAGTCTTCTATGACGTTTCTAGTGTTTTGCTTGTACCACAATTGCGTGATTGGTAAGTGGGGACTAGTTGAATGATTTCTTTTCCGTAGGAGGAGAGGTTTTTTCATTCTTGTATAGGCTCGCTTAAATGTGAGCGTCCCAGAGATTTTAATGACCTGCACTAGCTTAGATAGTTTAGTTTAGATTTTCTTGCCGAGTTTTGCTTATGTTGTTAGTTGTTGATCTAATGAATTCAACTTCTATTTCATTAAAAATAAAATAAAATAATAAAAATAATAAAAACAAGGAAAAACCAAAGGACTATAAAATGATATTTTGAGAATTAGTTAATTGAGAAAATATATGTTGTAAAAAGTTCTTTGATTATTATGTATTTTGAATTTTTATATACTATTTATTTTATGGTCATGATCGGTTTCATGGGTCGGCGCTAGGCGGCATGGGATGGTCTCACCAGACGGCAGCGGCTGTGTGTTGGCGTAGGGTGGTCACCAGACGGCGGCGACTATGTTTGGTACCACGGAGGCGGCGGATCAGGGTGCGGTTTTTGGGAGGATTGTTGCGGCAAGCCCTCTGGAGATGGTGTCGAGGTTCATCTGGCTCTGATGGTGATCCGGTCTATGAGACGGCGGCAGCGGTCTTTAGGTCTGATGATGCTGTACAGCGAAGCAGGGTTGGGCTGGGCCAGATTTTGGTCTGCTTCTGGGCTGGGTCTCTCTTGGGCTGTTGGGCTGCATTTAATTAGTTTTGCTTGTTTTTTATTTGTCAATAAGCCCCTTGTTCTATAGGTAGACCTGTAAATGGATCGGATTTGGATCGGATCGACCTAAATCCAAATCCGTTTACTTAAAAAAAAATTTGATCCAAACCCGCTCCGTTAACCCGGCAGATCGTTGATAGCTCGATCCAAATCCGTATCCGCCGGGTTAACGGATACCCGATCCGCTAATCCGACCCGTTATAATTTCAAATAATTTAAAATTTTAAATAGTAATATTAAATTTATATCATGATACCTCATAAGATATTAATAAAATATTAAAACAACATTAAAAGTATCACCAAAAGTAGAATTATATTATCAAAATTCTTAATGCTTCTTAGAATATTGGGTGATAGATTGTCCCTTAGATTTCTGCAAAAAAATTGTATTAGAAATTCTTCATATTTTATATTATATATATATATATATATATATATATATATATATATATTTTAGAAAATTATATTTTATATTTTTTAAAAATAATAATATATTAATAAAAAATAATATTTTATTATTACAAAAACGGGCCGGATCATTAATGGATCGGATCAACCTAGATCCGTATTTGATCCATTAAATAAATGAGTTAACGGATTCGGATCATTAACGGATCAACGGATCAAAACTTTCGATCCAAACCCGTCCAATAGTCACGGATCTGGAGCGGGTCCGGATCAAAATCCGGTCCATTTACAGGTCTATCTATAGGGGATTGTTTTAGTGGGCTTCGGCCCGGTCTAGGCTTGTTTAGTTCTTGAGTCGTTAGTTAGGTGACAAACCTCGATCATTTTTAGCTCGATCGGGTTTGTCTTGTCTATGCTCGTTGAAGCTCCTCTAGGAGCCTTTGTAGAAGTACTTGGTTTCAACGTACCACAATTGCGTGCTCGGCGTTTGGAGTCGGGTAGAATAGATTGTCTACGAGGCGAGGTGTTTTTTGCTAGCATAGACTACTTTGTGCTGTTAATGTGTATACAGAGTAGTCCTTTGTACTATTCTAACCCATGATTCAGGGTCATATATATTAATGCTATGAACTCTTTATATATATAAAAAAAAATGTATTTCATCAATTATTAATATTTTTAAAGCTATTTCTTTCATTTATTTCATCAATTATTACTTTATATATTCACTAGGTCCTTAAGGATGTCTAGAAATATTATTATCTTATACATTTAGCAACGTTCTTAGTAATATACACTGGTCCCTTGTTGGGATTGGAGACATTTATTATTTAGTCGAGATTATTAATTTATTGAACATTCATTTATCGAGGTTTTACTATAAAAGATGGTTTGTTTTCTATGTCAAAATATTCCAAAAAAATATCTTTTTGCACTTGAGAATATCCGTACTCAAAGGTTGAGGGCCCTTCCACTAAGAGATTTTGTTTTTTTTGTCATTTTAAGGGATCTCTTGTGTGACAAACTTTTTTATTACATATCGGCTCAACTGTTCAGTTTTTAAGTCTCTATGTGTAGATCACTTATGCAAATATTTAACCAAATTGATGATCGTTAAGGTGTTCATAATATTGATTTATCATTATGAACATAAACGGTTTAAGTTTGAAAGATTTGGTTCGTCTATAGATTTAATCTAATTTGGTACCTTAATAACTATTAATTTGGTTGAAAATTTGTTAGGTGATTTCTACTCATCAAGACCTAATAGCCCTGCTCAGAGATTATCATTAATTGTAATTATTCTCATTTCTAACTTTAACATCCACAACTTCTTTTTTCTCGCCTATCTCTGCATTAACTTTCATATCTCGTGTAGAACATGTGATGTGAAAGTTTATGATTCTTCCATACGATAGTTTATATTATATGTTGAGATAAGGGAGTTTGAACTTAGAATTTGAGTTTGACAGTGAACATTCTAAAGAGATTTTGGCTAGAAGAATAAAAATAGGACAAATTTCAGTTTAGTACCCTGAGGTTTGGGGGTAACATCATGTCATTCCCTACCCTTTTAATTTGATCAACAACACCCCTGTGCTTTCAATTTCAATCAGCTGTGCCCAATTTTTTCTGAGACATCCAATTTGGACGTTAAATGCTGACGTGGCAGCGACAAACTCAGCTAGTGAGCCCAGAGAAAGGGGTAAATTCGACATTTCACTTAATTTCCACATTAAAAAAAATCTTATTCTTCTCTTCCTCTGATCCTCCTCTCTCAGATCCGATGGTTTCTCTCTCTCTTTTTCTCTCCTCCTCCTGTCTTCTCCGATCGAGCTCTCTTCTCACCTCACCCTCCATCGCCTTCTTCTTTCTCTCCCTCCTGTACTCCGTGTAGTCGTTCGGCCTGGTTGGATCATACTCTTCCGGCATCATCAACTTCATCTTCGTCTTCTGGGAATGGATCGGAGAACGAGCAAACTGATTGGAGGTGTTTGGCTTGGGATTATCGATCTCCATATACGACATCAGCTTGGGATTGTCGATCTCCATAGACGACATCGTCTGGTTCTAGTTCTCTGTTTGGCTTGGGATTGTCGATCTCCGATGTTTCTGCATTTTTCGGTGACTCCGGCCACTGTTTGACTTGGATGTGGTGGAGTGCATGACGAGGCCCAAGCCGCCAAAACCCTCCCTCTTCCTCCTCTGTCCAAAACACTAAACCCATGGCGATGATCAATCTTCTTCTCTCTTTTCTCTGCATTTTCACCACCACCGCCTTTTCACAACCAACCAGTGCTCCGCCGTACTCTCAAGAACCCATCGACGCCGCCACCCCCATCTCTCCTCCTCCTCCTTCAATCTCCCCAACCCCACCACTGGCTTCAATCCCACCCAAGACTCCTCTCGTCCCTGCCCTCTTCGTCATCGGAGACTCCTACGGCACCAACAATTTCCTCGGGACATTGGCACGCGCTGACAGCCTCCCCTACGGCTGCGATTTCGACACACGAGCCCACTGGGCGGTTCTGCAATGGCAGAATCCCAGTCGATTATATTGGTAATTTCGCTTCTTTAGAATACCCTTTTCTTAATTAGAATCAAATCTATGGTCTTTTTGTCATCTGGGTTCTTGAAACCCCAAATGTCCAGAATTTGAAACTCAAGGACTTTCGCCGAACAGGTTCTGTGTGTTGGTATACATAATAGTATGTCAGTTTCTTGAAGGAATTAAATGGTTCTGAATGTGTTTTCTTGCTAGAAATTTTTTGATGAAAATGGGTTTTAGCTTATAAGGGTTTTTTTAAAATTTTTTTGTGGAATTTTGGATTAGCATTGCGGCTTGGGCTTCCTTTCGTACCCAGTTTTCTTGGGCAGACTGGAAGAGTGGAAGATATGCTTCATGGATTGAATTTTGCTTCTGCTGCTGTTGGAATTATATTCACCAGTGGGTCAGAATTGGTATGCTTAATCCTTCTCTTTTCGAGATAGTTGCGGGGAGAGGAGGATCAGAGGAAGAGAAGAATAAGATTTTTTTTTTAATGTGGAAATTAAGTGAAATGTCGAATTTACCCCTTTCTCTGGGCCCACTAGCTGAGTTTGTCGCTGCCACATCAACATTTAACGTCCAAATTGGATGTCTCAGAAAAAATTGGGCACGGCTGATTGAAATTGAAAGCACAGGGGTGTTGCTGATCAAATTAGAAGGGCAGGGACTGACATGATGTTACCCCCAAACCTCAAGGTACTAAACTGAAATTTGTCCATAAAAATAACATTGTATAGAGAAACAATACTAAATTAATTACTAGTTGATTGACTCGATATGTCTTTTTTTTTTTCTTTGCCGATAAAGATTGACTTATTTTGTTTCACCCCTTTGTTACAACGTATAACTTAAGAAGCTTCTTATTTGGTTTTTTGTCTTTGGCTAAGCCCTAAACTTGCATACTTTATAATACTCTATCAATGTTATTGTAGTTAGCTAACATCTACTTTACACATGCTCCCTATCAACCACTACCAGAAGTTGGGGCTAACAAATGTGCTTCCTTGTGTTTGGACCCAAAATGAACATTTTGGCCTGACAAGGCACGTCTTGGAGAAATTGAACCAATGTCAGTGGCTCAAGCTATATATTGTCGACAAGTTCGAAATATATATATTTAGAGGCTAAATAAAGCCTACTATGGAAGTATGACAAGTCAACTTTAGCATATTTTCCTACTTCGGCTAGGAAAAAACCGAGCTAGACAAGGAAGGAGGGGTGGCAGACTAACCAAATGAAATCGAAATGTGCTGAAACTTTCCAGATCCATTCTAGACAGCCCAAGGATAATTTCTTATGAAGAGTGCTAGAGATGTTTTTGAGTGGAAGGCCTTCAAACAATCAGTCCAATCTTTTGCAGAAGCAAAACTGGAAAACTGGACCTGTAAGAGGTCCAGCAGCGTTTTCGGCCCAACCACTATACCAAAAATTCTGAAATTTTGCCAGGGTGATCTACACTCATAATGGAACATTTTTTATGAAGAGGTCATAGTGAAATTCGGAATGCTTGTTGGAGAAATAATTGAAGGAATAAAGGGGCAGAAACTAACCTAAAACCAGCTCAATATTCACATGTTCATGTTTCCTACCCACATGAAGAAAGCTAGATGCTTTTCTTCTTTTCCTTGGATATATTTTTCAAGACAATCTCTTTAATAGATCATCATCACTTCCATGTTGTTGCACCTTCATGCCTTGCTTTCATTTCATCATTTCTCTATCTTTTCCATATTTTACAAATCACTTTCATATTCCACTTTCATTATTTTTCTTCCACTCATCATTTCACTTTTCTTTTTCTTCCCTATATAAACACCTTCTCTTCTCATTCTAAAAGACACATTCACATTCAACAACAACATCTCTAAGATGATCTAAGTTCTCTCTAGAGCAAACCTCTCTAAGAGCAACTCCTCTCCCTCTCCTTCTCTTTCTCTTACCGGTGATCTCACTCCTAGTCCTAGTCTTCTCAGAAGCCGACTTTCAGTGCCACCAAACCCTCTGTCAACGTGCTTCGGTCCTAGTCTCCTCGGGAGCCGACGGTAGTGCCGCGACCACAACGGTTACAGAACCAGCCAAGCAAGGGTAACGCCCTAGCAACCCAGCCAAGCTAAAGTCACGCTTTAGCAAGTTCTCCTCACTTCCCGGTGGTTCTCGCTCTGCTCGATCTACAACATCGAGTATCGATTGTGATTTTCAAGAAGCTCAGCAAAAGTCCTCACCACAAGGCAGAAAGAATCCCCATGACGAGGTTGGTGCTCTCCTCGTCTACAATCGCTTGAAAAGAAGTCAGGTCAAGGGACATCCCCGACGACCGCACCCGAACGGTGCTGGCACGCCCGCGCAGAAAAGAGACTGTTGACCAGCTGCAGCTAAACTGGAGCCAAACATTTTGGCACGCCCAGTGGGACAAGGTTAGAATTTCTTTTTTCTCTTGAAGCATATTCAACCACCGGGCTTCAAAACAAACATTTTGGCACGCCCAGTGGGACAAGGTTAGATTTTTTTTTTTCTTGAAGCACATTCAACCACCGGGCTTCAAAACAAACATTTTGGCACACCCGGTGGGACCTACTGTAGAAGTTTTTCTCCTGAAGCACATTCAACCACCGGGCTTCAAGCCAAACATTTTGGCACGCCCAGTGGGACAAGGTTAGAATTTTTTTTATCTTGAAGACATTCAACCACCGGGCTTCAAAACAAACATTTTGGCACGCCCAGTGGGACAAGGTTAGAATTTTTTTTTTCTTGAAGAAATTCAACCACCGGCCTTCAAAACAAACATTTTGGCACGCCCAGTGGGACCACATCAGAGTCTTTTTGTGTTCACCATCATTGGGATGCCAGAGGAAAATCTTTACCAAAAGAAATTCCTGAAGTCATGGCGACGATAGAAGGCTATATGCCCATTCCCATTCCGGAGAATGCGAGCATAGAGGAGCGACTTGCTATCTTTCAACAGAACACTGCTTCGTATTATGCGAATTTGAAAAATGTCCTGGCGGCGCAGCAGAAGAGGATGGATGAACTTTTCCAATCAGCCCAACAAGATCCGTGGCAGACTTGGGAGCAGCTGGCCGACGTGACCCAACCAGCCGAAGAAAACCACCAGCAGTCGATGAATGTCGTTGCGACCCAGCACAAACAGACCTCATCGAAGTTCGCGACCTTGTGCAAAGAAGGTTCCAGCTTGGCTACTCAAGTCTGTTCGCATCAAGACAAATTGGAACACCAAGAAGCTGCTCGCGAAGAGGTTATTTCTGAGACTAACTTGCCTATAGGTGGCAATCAACCTAAGGGTCTCACTGGTGAGTCACAGCCTTACACAGAGGCTGTGCATGGAGAAGGCCAACTTAATTATCAATTAAGTTGTGGCCTACAGAAGCCAATCTGTGGCTTTATTAATCAATTCAACTTGAATTTCTTCATATATTCTTCAAGGCCAAGCGGTGGCTTTGATATATGTGGAGGGCACATCTACAACCCACGTTGCATGAATGGCCAGAACAATTATTTTAGTGGCCAAGTTGTCCTTCGCAACTGTAAATTTGAGTATCATCAATACAAGTTAACTCTTGTTTACAATTATCCAGCAAGTGAAGCTCTTGACGTGGAGAATTCAGACCAGCAAGTGGTCGTCTATAATGGCCAATCTGTGGCTAATTTTGAAGACACCATGTTCTATGACATGGTAGTTGGCAACAAAGCCGATCTTGGAACATCTTCATCGCCAAAAGTGCAATTGAAGATCTTGTTTCTCCAACCAACAAAGATACTTGGGGGGCAAGATTACCCCTCTCACGAGCCAAATTCCTCCAAATTCTTCAACGCGAAGTATCTTTGTTATTTTCCTACAAGCTCTCACAGGAGGGATTTTTATCCTACAAATTTTGATACATCGGAGCTTGGAATGAAGCATAGATGGCCTCCCCCGTGGTCTTCTAGAGGTTAGCCAAACATGGTGATGCTAGCTTCTTTCTTTCTTTGCTTTTAATTTTCTGTTAATTTTTTCGTTTCTAGTGAATTTGGTAAGGGGTTGTGAATCATAACGGAATAGGTGAAGTCTCTTTTGTTAATATTGGCCTAAACTCCTTATTGGTGCCTAGTTCAGGTCCCTTAAGGTTAAGGGCGGCTTTTATTAACACTTGTTGAACTGTCTTCACACTTATGACCTTTCTCATCTTAGTAAGTATAGCCTATGTGAAATGGTGTCTAGAAAGGGGACAACGTTCATGACAGGTTCTTGAATCCAGAAGTGCGTGCAAATGGGCCTAAACCACTATGTGGGAGTAGCTCATGCCAAAATGGATTCTGCCTCTCTTGTTCGCCCTCCCCCACCTGGCCATTTCAGTAAGGTTGCCCAAAGGATTTGAAAGAAAATTTGTGTCTAGACGACTATACTTGGGCCGCATGTCTAAACCTTGATTCACAATGTCTTATTAAATTTTAAAAAAAAAAAAAAAATACAAAAATACAAAAAGAGTTTCAAATTTGTGCGTCGCGGAGGATGCAAAAAATTATGTTCTTGCCTAATAGTGGCTGGAACTTGCTAATATACTTAAGAGGCCATTGGTATTGGTCTGGGCACATATACAAGAGGCATTTAATATGCCTAGTATGGTATTAGCAGTGGAGGAGGTCAAATCAATATTTTTGCCAATAATTGTGGCGAAAGCTGGGTTGCGAATTGTTGGCAACGAAGTGGTTTTAATTACATGGCCTCGCAAAGGATGGTTCGCGAAGGAACACTGGCGATTAATATATGTATGCTCACTATGTATAATTAAGAGGGAGAGAGGCCACTGTTCAAGTAATTTTAGTCAAGCCAATACAAGTGGCTTTGGAGCAACGACATTATAAGAGGAGTGCTAATTCAAGACCTCTTCAGTCAAGACGAAGACCCTTTGACTTCGAGGTCTGGGGGGCAATGTTTGGACCCAAAATGAACATTTTGGCCTGACAAGGCACGTCTTGGAGAAATTGAACCAATGTCAGTGGCTCAAGCTATATATTGTCGACAAGTTCGAAATATATATATTTTGAGGCTAAATAAAGCCTACTATGGAAGTATGACAAGTCAACTTTAGCATATTTTCCTACTTCGGCTAGGAAAAAACCGAGCTAGACAAGGAAGGAGGGGTGGCAGACTAACCAAATGAAATCGAAATGTGCTGAAACTTTCCAGATCCATTCTAGACAGCCCAAGGATAATTTCTTATGAAGAGTGCCAGAGATGTTTTTGAGTGGAAGGCCTTCAAACAATCAGTCCAATCTTTTGCAGAAGCAAAACTGGAAAACTGGACCTGTAAGAGGTCCAGCAGCGTTTTCGGCCCAACCACTATACCAAAAATTCTGAAATTTTGCCAGGGTGATCTACACTCATAATGGAACATTTTTTATGAAGAGGTCATAGTGAAATTCGGAATGCTTGTTGGAGAAATAATTGAAGGAATAAAGGGGCAGAAACTGACCTAAAACCAGCTCAATATTCACATGTTCATGTTTCCTACCCACATGAAGAAAGCTAGATGCTTTTCTTCTTTTCCTTGGATATATTTTTCAAGACAATCTCTTTAATAGATCATCATCACTTCCATGTTGTTGCACCTTCATGCCTTGCTTTCATTTCATCATTTCTCTATCTTTTCCATATTTTACAAATCACTTTCATATTCCACTTTCATTATTTTTCTTCCACTCATCATTTCACTTTTCTTTTTCTTCCCTATATAAACACATTCTCTTCTCATTCTAAAAGACACATTCACATTCAACAACAACATCTCTAAGATGATCTAAGTTCTCTCTAGAGCAAACCTCTCTAAGAGCAACTCCTCTCCCTCTCCTTCTCTTTCTCTTACCGGTGATCTCACTCCTAGTCCTAGTCTTCTCAGAAGCCGACTTTCAGTGCCACCAAACCCTCTGTCAACGTGCTTCGGTCCTAGTCTCCTCGGGAGCCGACGGTAGTGCCGCGACCACAACGGTTACAGAACCAGCCAAGCAAGGGTAACACCCTAGCAACCCAGCCAAGCTAAAGTCACGCTTTAGCAAGTTCTCCTCACTTCCCGGTGGTTCTCGCTCTGCTCGATCTACAACATCGAGTATCGATTGTGATTTTCAAGAAGCTCAGCAAAAGTCCTCACCACGAGGCAGAAAGAATCCCCATGACGAGGTTGGTGCTCTCCTCGTCTACAATTGCTTGAAAAGAAGTCAGGTCAAGGGACATCCCCGACGACCGCACCCGAACGGTGCTGGCACGCCCGCGCAGAAAAGAGACTGTTGACCAGCTGCAGCAAAATTGGAGCCAAACACCTTGTTCGTGTACCCATTTCATCATGAAGTTTTTCAAGTAGCTAGCTAGATAGAATTGAAGCAAAGTTTCTTTCTGAAATAAGGGTTGGTGCAGCTGCCCTCAAGCATTCATTAATGTGTTTGTACCCAATTTTGGTCAATCGGCCCATAAAATATTTGGCCGATAGGTGAGGAAAATATGATGCTTTTACAGATTATATCTCAATAAATTTCATATTTATGAGATTTTATTAGATATTAACTTTTGGAGAAGAAATGAGAAGGGAAGGAAATAACGGCGATAATTATTCTTTGGAATAATTAATGCCGAGACTTTATTGAGTTTGAAGGCATTAGAGAGAATATTGCATATTTAAAAACAAATCAATATAATGGCGCCGCAAGAAGAATGCAATTATGGTGCGATTAAGGAATTTATTACGCCTAATTGTATTTTCTTTCCTAAATGTTATGTTTGTAATAGTATAAATAGGAGGCATTTAGCTCATTGTAAAAGGTCCCCGACCAACACAACTCAAAATCAATACATCAAATTCTCTACAATATCAATCTTTTCATTCTTTCTCTAGCTTACTTTAATTTTTATCGCTTTCTTTATGTTCTGCACTTTATCTTTCCTGCAATTTACTCTTCAGTCTCTTTAAATTTCATGCAATTTAATTAATTCGCATTTAGATTCTTGTTAATTCGCATTTAGATTCTTGTTCTTTCACTTTTCGCACTTTACTTTCTGCAACCTATATCAAAAATATCTTTTTAGAAGCAACATCGGTGAAGACGCCGAAAGTCCTTGCAACAAAGGCAAGAGAACCCAGCGGCCGAGACGGTTCCTTCCTCGGCCCACAGTCACTTGAAAGAAGTCAGATCAAGCGCAAATCTTATCAAAACCTCGCTTGGCCAATTGGCCGCGAGTTGGCACGCCTGCGTATCAAGAAGGACAATTGGACTTCAAATCCCTCAGCTACTAATTTGAGCCGAGACCATTTTGAGGCAAACATCTTTTGGCACGCCCGGTGGGATACTAATGTATTAGGTGTTTTCACAAATGAGTTTCTGCGAGCCGAATCTAAACGGCTCAAGTTCAATATATGGTGTTAATGGGAGATACAGTTATGTTGCATACAAAAGTTTTGTTGACTTCAATAGCCACGCCGCATGGAATTTACAAACACCCAAAACACAACCCCAATATGGTTGCAGTTTTGACAAGGAGGTTGATTTTCCTCTAGATGGTAAGCCCAAATTTGATCTCGACATTGAGCCTATTGATGATATATATGAAGAAGACGAGCCAATTCATGGCTTTGATCTACTCAGAGGGCTAAAGCACCATCAAGAGTTTGATTATTTAAGTGAGGAGGTTGTACACTTTGACATGGTTGTCAGTAATAAAGCCGACTTAGAAAAATCACAATCGGCGAAATTTGAAGTAGAAGCCGAAGTTGGTAATTCAAGTACATATGCAGAGCTTGAAAATTTGGCCTACATAATAGCCAGAGAACAAGAACCTACTACATGGGGTTTAAGTTTAATGCTTCACAGCCTCCAAAGGCTTGAACCAAAGGCCGAAAACAAAGAAGTTTCCAAGTTTGCGATAAAGCATCGTTGGCCACCTCCATAACGGCCATAATAATTTTCTTTTTTTCTTTAGAATCTGCAAAAGAAAAAAAAAAGGAAAAAAAAGAAGACGACACAGGAAAGAGGCAAGAAAGTGTGCTTGGAAAGAAAGCTTGTGTTTTAACCCATATATACAAGCAATATTCGTTATCGGCTTCATTTTGGCCGAGTGCCTAATTGTTCAAGGAGCTTCATTAAAGTTGCTAAGTATTTACTGGTGGTCATGAGATGTAAGTTTGGGTGGATTATGTGGTCTAGTAATTAAAGGGCCATTTAATTCAAATGACCAGAAAAGATGCATTTTCAGATTCTAAATATACCAATTTCCTCACCATATCATCAGTGAAGATTTAAGGCCATGAAGACCAAATTTATATTTTTGGTTAGAAGCTTTAAATGGGCTGGGGCTTATGTAGATGCTACAAACGATGATCTTTCTATCATAATTCATTATGCATGACATGGGTTGAGAAGATTTTCAAGTTTAATTTGCAAACATTTCCTTAACCACTCGGCGACATTCGCCGATGCTCAAGGAAATGGGGGGGCTATGTTTGTACCCAATTTTGGTCAATCGGCCCATAAAATATTTGGCCGATAGGTGAGGAAAATATGATGCTTTTACAGATTATATCTCAATAAATTTCATATTTATGAGATTTTATTAGATATTAACTTTTGGAGAAGAAATGAGAAGGGAAGGAAATAACGGCGATAATTATTCTTTGGAATAATTAATGCCGAGACTTTATTGAGTTTGAAGGCATTAGAGAGAATATTGCATATTTAAGAACAAATCAATATAATGGCGCCGCAAGAAGAATGCAATTATGGTGCGATTAAGGAATTTATTACGCCTAATTGTATTTTCTTTCCTAAATGTTATGTTTGTAATAGTATAAATAGGAGGCATTTAGCTCATTGTAAAAGGTCCCCGACCAACACAACTCAAAATCAATACATCAAATTCTCTACAATATCAATCTTTTCATTCTTTCTCTAGCTTACTTTAATTTTTATCGCTTTCTTTACGTTCTGCACTTTATCTTTCCTGCAATTTACTCTTCAGTCTCTTTAAATTTCATGCAATTTAATTAATTCGCATTTAGATTCTTGTTAATTCGCATTTAGATTCTTGTTCTTTCACTTTTCGCACTTTACTTTCTGCAACCTATATCAAAAATATCTTTTTAGAAGCAACATCGGTGAAGACGCCGAAAGTCCTTGCAACAAAGGCAAGAGAACCCAGCGGCCGAGACGGTTCCTTCCTCGGCCCACAGTCACTTGAAAGAAGTCAGATCAAGCGCAAATCTTATCAAAACCTCGCTTGGTCAATTGGCCGCGAGTTGGCACGCCTGCGTATCAAGAAGGACAATTGGACTTCAAATCCCTCAGCTACTAATTTGAGCCGAGACCATTTTGAGGCAAACATAATGAAACTACTGAATACAAAGGGGGAGACATAAAGCCTAAACCCCGAACAATTAGTAACGAGAGAACAACCCGAATAATAACAGGAGCTCCCACTAATCCTATGTATTCAAACATGCACCAACTAGCAAGGGTTGACATACCAGAAATCTGGGCAAATCTCTTTGCTTCACAACGGTGACATGCTGGAAATATAAAGCTCATACAAAGCCATACAACAATTAAATCTGCTTTCCCAGTAAGTTGTCGGCCAAGACTAACTCTGGCGACACTATGTTTCATCCTGCCACTAGGAGGTTGCATCCATTTGATAAAGACTCACCTCTTCTCTAGGACAGATAAGGCACTCTGAGTGCAAATACAGGCATTCAGCCCGACTCTCCCTACAAAAACTCTATAGGAATTATATTTTAAACAAAAACCTAACAACCATGAAATAAATATAACAAAATAAACACATGCTCCCAAAAACCCACCAGCAAAGGCCCAAAGCCATAAGCCCAGCCCAACAGCTTTCATCTTCCCAAACCTCTTGGCTGATCGTAGAGGCCAGCCAACCCCAACGTCGTCGGACCTGCGGCACCACCACACACGAACCATCACGCAGCGGCAACCAATTCACTCTGGCTGATATCAGCTTTGAGACCACCGGACTAAACAGTTCCATTTCGGATATGTATCGTCCAATTGATCGGACGTCCCACCACTGGTCAGATTGCTGAAACTCCCTCGTCGATACCAGGGACCAATCCGCCTGCCCAGTCACTCCGATGACTTCAGATCCCACCACCAGCCATCAACCTCCCTCACAAGCCCGTCCAACGACAACGCCCCAAGGACGCGTCGCCGGACAGAGCATCACTCACTCAATCTCTTACTAGAACGTGCGGTGCTAACCCTAAACGCCGAGAGAGAAGAATTTTTCTTTGGGATAATGACTATTTACACAATTTCAGCCTAAAAATTGTCCACTTACTCCGGTAAGAGTTTAGTGTGCCCATTTACTCAATTTAAAAAAAAAAAGACTATTTTAGACAAAGCATGACATATAATTACATATCTATCGGCGACCCAGACCGCGACGGCTTCTCTCTTTCTCTCTGTCACTGATGCTCAACCTAGGCCTCCGGCGACCCAGGCTTCCGGCGAATCAGATCGTCGATCTCCCAGTGCCACTGGAGCATCTCCACTAGTTCTACATGTCCGGGTCCATCGGGTTGTCAGAGACCCAAACCGTCGGGACGAACTTTTTCTGGGCTGCCCCGAAGCAGCAGACCAAAGGCAGGTAGTCGTACAGGAAATCGATGCCGTCGTCGTAATCTTCGAGCTCCGAATCTGAAGATTCGGGTTCTAGTTCTATCGGGCCATTTTCAACCTAGGCTTTTTTGGAGCGCTGGGTTTTCTTCGGTGGGGTCTTTTTCCGGCCATGGCGACCGGGCTTCTTGGGTTCTTCAATGCTCCCATTATCTTCACCGGAAGCTCTGAGTGAGTTCAGCTTGTGAGGTTTGAAAGGTTTAAGCTTGAAGAAATGGTGGTTCACGGTTATACTCTAAGGTGCTCTCAGGACGAATCCCGGTGAACGTAAAATCGCCGAGCAAAGCCTTAATCAGCTTCTTGCAATTTCAGACGTTGTGATTATCTATTTGGGTTAATTGGATATGTAAACTTGACTTGTATTGATAGGAATTATGTTTATTGGGGGGAGTAATATGATTATTTGGGGGCAAAAATATGTTTATTGGGGGCAATAATATGATTACTGGGCATTATTAGGGGCAATAATATAATTATTGGGAGACAATAATATGATTATTGGGAGGCAATAATATGATTATTGGGGGGCAGTAATATGGTTATTGGGGGGCAGTAATATGGTTACTGGGTAAAATTAGGGGGCAATAAATTCAGACGCCGGAATCCGGTCATTCGTCCGGTCGCCGGATTTGGGATTCCGATGAACGGTCACCGGATTCCGATCACCGGTCGCCGGAGTCGGCGGCCGGCCACTGGTCACCGGAGTCCGGCAAGGTCTTTGATGACTTCTCCCTCTAAGTGAGAAAGAATGAGAGGGCAAAAAAGTCCCAAAAATAAATAAAAAAGAATTAATTGGGTATTAGGGAAATAATCTCTTAGAGTGTTTAGATAAGTGGGCAATCTCTTAGAGTGTTTGGGTAAGTGGGCAATCTCTTAGAGTGTTTGGGTAAGTGGGCAATTTTTATCCTAAAATTGTGTAAATGGTCATTATCCCTTTTTCTTTTTAGGTCGACTAAATTTAGAAGCAAAGTTTCTTGAATACGGCTAGTTTTGTCGAGCCATATTTATTAGGAATAATCCCCAGGTATCTGAGTATACGACCCCTCATCTTCACGAGTAGGTGTTTTCACTTTTCAGAAGCTATTTAAATAATTGTTCTTAGTAAAAAAAAGTTGATCCATCATCATCTCAGTGCATAGGATAGTCCTCAAGGAAAAATGCACTATCATATGCTCCCCCTAAAAATAGCAAAGGATTAGGTCACCTCTATAAATCATCACTGCATAATGTATATCCCCCAAAAACTGGCCTCATACACAACCTAACTAGCTTGGATATTATTAGAGCTAATAGAATATATGTTACACATCAATTCAATAATGAGACAAATAATCTAAAGCTCTATACAAATGAGCACCAAATGGGGTTCTCAGACCAAAAACGGTAATTAATGATATTGACGGACTGATGATAGTTCTGCGCACAGTACTATCATTTTTGTCCAATGCATGCAATTACGTATAATGATCGAGTTAATGACCCTCCTGTTTATTGGGAGAGGTAGGGCTGTAAATTTTACTACCCTATTTTATCTTAACAATCAAACCATTAACGGATAAAAAAAAAACACCATCAAATTAAACCATCTGAAAGTGATAAATCGAATGTTAATTTTCTGATACAATTTCATAAGAATGGCAAAGCCAACTACCCTAGTCCAAGTTTACATCCTATTTTCAATAGAGAAAAAACAAACCTCTCGAGTTTACTTTGGCGGCTGAATCATGTGATTCTGTAAATTACTTTCTTCGTAAATCACGTTCCTGGGGTTTGTTCATCACGATTGTTCATCAACAAGACAACAAGTGGATAAGGTTACGATTCAATGAATGTAGACACAAATAGAAGTTCATTGAACCTTGACATATATGAAGCACCAATAATGGGGGTTTCAGGCTTTCCGCTTCTATTTTCCACATCCAACAGGATGGCAGAGACAGACGTAGTAGACTGCTGACTGCGCCACGTGTGAAAATGCAGTGACCCACAAGGCCACAGTCATGAAGGGCCAGTTTCCAAACATGGAGTTAAAATTTCAGCCAAAAACAAAAAACATGGAGTTAAAATGTCACCATTGGAGTCAAGTCAGTCAACACTGTTGAAGAGGGTCAAATCAAATGTGCTACAACTCCCAAAGTAAATATATATTGGAAATGAAAGTTTTTGATTATGCATCACATATAAAACATGAATAGGACCCGTTTCCAATCGATTATCACATAAAATGTTCAAGTTTAATGTCATTTTTGTTTCTATTCTTTAATTTCATTTTCACATGCATAATCTTTCATTAATGAGTGATAAGTTACATTGTTCAAAGTATTTTGTATGCACATTTCATTTTACGTCGTTTTAAGTTTCATCTTAATTTGTATGTATTAGTGTTGTATAATAAGGCTAAGTATATGTAATTACTTTGTGCTATTCCGTTAGTTTCATGATATCTCTCATATACTTTTAATCTTAACATGTAACAATCTTCTCATATTTTGTATGTACTTTCATCACTTTAATCTTAAATCTAATTACATATATGAAATATATTGTGAAAATCCAAAACTACCGAAATCACGAGCATATAAAGTTTATATCGATATATTGGTACAGTACGTACAGTTAGCACATTATTATTAACTAATCATTGCATAAGAAATTTTTTAGTGCAATCTAATTTTATAATTTCTTTTACTCAATTACTATTGTCTAATTTTTGAAATGCAACAAGTTTATATTGCGCGCTCAAAGCACGGATGCAAGAATATTACATATATAAGAAAATATAACATGTTATCTAGTAGCACATACATATCTATTTTAAGACAAATATCACTCACTAGAAACTTATTGAAGTTCATATCACAACTAGTTTAAACTATAAAACATAAACCACTCAACGCAAAATTATATTTTACCATCTATTGATGAAACCTCCATAGTTAAACTGACTATCGAAAATAGTGAGGTAGGATTTTGAACTAATAAATTGCATTATCATTTTAAAATATACGGTAGTCAAGAATAATTAGCGTTACATAATATGTGGTAAGAATTTACGTAAACTAATTTAGAAGAGACAACGATATCCATGTGAAAAGTCATTAATTAAATTAATTAAACGGTAAAATCCATATATAGTCCAGTAAATTAATGGTCCGATTATCAAAAATTAACAATAATTACTTGCTTAAACCCGTTCAAGGAATATCCTCCTTCAAAATCCCAGTATCATAAAAACAAAAACAAAAACAAAAATAAAAACAAAAACAAAAACAAAAAGCTGAACAGGGACGTAAAAAAGGCCAAATTCATTAGACAGTAACGTGATTAAGCCCACATACATGCAACAAAATCCTACTGCCCCCCAATGAATTTGAAGGTCCTAATTAAGCCCACATACATGCAACAAAATCCTACTGCCCCCCAATGAATTTGAAGGTCCTATAAATTAGAAGCCTCTGCGAAGTAGAATACTTCATCACATCATGTCATCATCTCCATTCTCACACTTTGTCTTTTATGTAAACACCATGAACACAATATGACAACACCTTCCCTCATATCCCTATAAAGCCACACACCCTCCCTCCCTCACTTGAATCATTGTCTTCCAAAAGCGAAATTGAAAGTTGACAGAGAAGCAGAAGGAAGCATAAAGCAAGATAGTTTTGTGGTTGTATGAAAAACATGGGAGCAGATAGGATTCCGGTGAGGTTTCAGAGAGTTGCGGCGGCGTTCGACGAGGGGGCGAGGGTAAGGCTGTGCGAGAGCAGCGGCAGCGAGCACTCGGCGGCGGCGGAGAGCGTTGCTGATTTGTCGGACCTTGTCAAGTCTTTTATTGAGCGAGGGAATTATGGAGGGGATTCAAGAGATGATGGTGAGGAAATCGAGAGGGATTCGTTGGAGATGGATGAAGAATTAGAGGGCGGTTATTGGTCTGATTCGGAGACCAAGAATACCCTAGAACAGCTGCTTGATCAAAATGGAGGTGGTGATGATGTGAAGGAAAACATTGTTGCTGAGGTAGAACATGCTTGCGGTGTAATTGGGGATAGGTTGGACAGAGAGTTTAAGAGGAAGCTGATGGCTCATTTGCGCCACAAGGGTTTTGATGCTGGTGAGTACAATTTTCTTCTTAATTTGATCTAATTTAGCATATACTCTAATCAGATTTTCAGTTAATTTAGAGTTTCCAGGGATCTGGTAAAAAAGTGAATTAGAATGCCAGAAGGATAGGATTTAGTGATTTAGTCTTTAGTGTGTTAATTTTCGTCAAATTGTATAGTATAAGCTACTTCATATGAAATTTAAGAACTTATAGGAGGTTTATTATAGATTTAGGTCTCGTTTTGTCTGCAAAGTAGAAATTTTTGAAGAATCTCAATGGTAACCAAGTCCCATATATCCAATATTGCATACGTACCAACTCAAGTTGTATGTGCATAGATTGTTTTCACTTCAGATCAAAAGAAGTCTATAGAAGACATAGCTAATTGGTCTAATATACAACGTGCACAAGTCTTTTTCGGGTTAATTGCTGAGGTTTGCGACTAATGTTTCTATTTGTCCAAATCGTCCAGGCCTGTGCAAATCAAAGTGGGTAAAATCCAGTCAGTTTCCAGCAGGGGACTACGAATTTGTAGATGTCAATGTCAACGGAACTCGTTACATTATCGAGCCATTCTTCACCGGAGAATTCGAAATCGCCCGTCCGACTAGTCGATACACATCGTTACACAATGTCCTGCCACAGATATTCGTCGGAGAAGTTGAAGAGCTGAAGAAAATTGTTCGGATCATGTGCACAGCCATTAAAAAGTCCATGAAGAGAGTGGACATGCCCATGCCACCATGGAGGAGAAATGGGTACATGTTAGCCAAGTGGTTTGGTTCCTACAAGCGCACCACAAATGCAGTTTCTTCTTCAACCAAGGCCTTCGAATTCGATGAGAGTTTAAGCGCAAAGAGAGCATTCGGCTTCGAGGCTCTGCCCAAGAAGTCTTACTATTGCAGAGACAGTTTTGCTACCAATAATGGATTGAGAATTGGGAACTTGACTGCTGCCTTTCAGCCCAAAGGCATTGGCATGGAATTATAGCTGCATCACTGGCATAGTACTTCATTTGTTCTTATTACCCAATTTTGGGTTCTTTTTTGTCTTCTTAGCTACATTATTTGGGAGTGTCATTTGGTTTCATTGGAATGGGATTTAGGTTCTGGGCTTTAAGGCCATGTAAAAATTGCTTGTTTTTGAAGAAAAATCAGTGTAAAATACCCATTATATATATTTTTTTGGAATAAATGAAGGAATAAAATTCCTCTGTTTTTCCTAGTTCATTACCAAATTTTTTCATGTTCAACATGTAAGCACCAATATAAGCAAACAGCTGGGAAATCAAAGCAGGTTTGCTTGGAAGGTGACCCAATAAGAGAAACAACGTTGATTTCTGAGAAGGGTCTCTTGAAAAGGCTAAATCCTATGCCAATTTCCCTCCTCTCTCCCTTCTCATATGAACTCATCCATCATAAACACACACACAAATTAAGAAGATATCAAAAGGAAGTTAAACTAAAATGAAATGTAAGAAGCTCGGTAAGCAGATCCGTCGACAGAGATTTAGAATCTCACAACGGGCGGCCAGTAAACCTCTCTGTAAATCAATTTAGCTACAGCCGCTTTGGCAATCAAGGCAAGAGTACTGATTATAAACCCTTGCCTTGGTACAATGTAGCTTTAGTAAGCACATTAGGATCTATAACAGTTCTGAGAAACTAGAGAAACATAGATGAAGTCATAGAACTGAGAAACTAGAGAAAAAGGGGTGAGAAGAGCTAAAACGGCTGAAGAGAAACAGAGCGCCCAAAATGTGTTGGCCATCTAAAACCCTAACATGCTAATTTATAATGGGAGGAGTAATCGTGGAGTGGGCTCCAAAGTGGGCCCACCTACGTGGCTTGTTATTAGCCAAGCGCACAGTCATGCTTAAACGAGCCGGGCAATCGAGTCATTTCGCAGCTGTGTTTCTATGCCTTCTTTGTGTTTCTCTCACCCTCACTAGTGGCGAAGAAGAGAGCTCAGCAACTGATTCTGATTCTGACATCAGGTCATGAAAAGCATGGACTGAGATCAAACCTTCCTTTTATGCTGCCTTGTTAGCTAGGAGATCCATAACAACGAGCTCAAAGCAATCAGCTTGGACGTCAACCATTATCCTCACCCACTTTACAAAATTACACCTCTCTGCGTCTTCTTCAGGTCTTTGTTGCCTTTGTTTTTACTGGGATTCGTTTAATCTGGGACATTTTTTGATTCTTGTAATTGGAATTGTTGCTGCTGTGCTAGCATATATATATGCAAATTTCTCAAATTCTAAGCTCGCTCCAATCTGAATTATATATGTAGAGATTGTGTTAAATGCCCTTCTTATCAAATAATTTCATTGACTTCATAGGAAAGAATGTTAACATGCAAATTACAAACTCACTAGTTGTTACGCCCGCACGTTGCTGCGGGTTGTTTTTTTCCTTGTTTCTTCCACCACTTTTGCTTGGAACATCATTTCTCCAAAATCAAAAAAAAAAAATTAAGTTCCATTTTTTTTTCTTCTTGTATATAAAATAAATAAACTACAGTTGAAGAGAGCACAAAACAAAGTGGAAATGCAACTGAGAAAAATGCTCTGGAAACCCAAGATAAGATCCAAAATGGAAGGAAGCACATGAACCTGGGAAAAATAAGAAACAACCATAAGCAGCTTAAATAACTAAACCAAAACAGGACAAATATATACACGGACAATTAAGAGAAACAACAAAAAGACTTTACATTAGTGAGAGAACTAAGACATGCACCTAGAGTGCATGTGCAGTGCTTAATCTGTGTATAGAAGGTTATATCAATCTTTTGTGTGTAAAGGAAATTAAAGACAAACCTTGGTCTTTGTTTCATAGCCAACATCCAATTGCTGCACTCGTAGAAAGAGATGACCAGCTACTGCACTACCCAATCACCAAGGCAAACAATGACAACCAGGTTCAAGTTCATCATAAAACTTCCCAAACGTTTCTCTGATTGCAACAGTAGATTGGTCCGCCTAGATACGACCAAGGCACAGTCCCATTTCCTGATTCTGCCAAAGACAGTAGAAACCATGGTCATCAACTGCTGAGTAGTCAACAAACTTCCAAAAATAGTGTCAACATTAATCAAAAACGCATGCTACTGAATCAATTAAGTGCTAATATTTTGCCGCAAAAATTCAAAGTCTAAATGTAATTGCAATCTTGCGGTAAAGCAAATATGAGGATATGTGTGGCTAGGTGTTTAGTAAATACCAGAATCAGCGATGCTTAGAGAGATTAGAGACTCGAATGCTTAGCCAACCAACAAATACTTACATTGTGTAATATGCTTTTTCTTCTTATGTGTAATATTGTTACCAGAAATTAAAAGCTCTTCTGGCACAAAGAATTAGGAACACAAAATAAGAAGAAAAAGGCTATAGTCCAGAACATTCTAATTGTGGAGCAATCCATTATTGATCTTACAATCTCAGGGACACTTTCTTATTGAGCAGTGAAATTTTACATGATTGTTGATGCAACATTAGATTGGAGTGACATTACCTCTAAATTCATATTATATTCAGCAAAGACATATGCAGAGATAAACTCAAAAACTATCAGCTATTGGACACCAACTAACAAATATTGGCTAGTAAAGTTCTACCTCAAAAACAGAGAGTTACACAGCATTGTCACGAAGTCCATATCCCTTGAATTCAATGCTCTCTTCCTCTAACAACTGGAAACTGGCATAATATAATACAACATGAAAAATGGTATCAGATATTACATTGTCAATACTGATCATAATAACGTAGACATGAAATCATTGAATATGATTTTTTTCATGACAACTATCTTTTTTCCAGATCCCTATGCAGCTGCATTATAATCATATCCGTAAAAACTGGTATTACTACAATATCTGAGGTGAATATAAGGTATGATGATTGTGATTATATGTTTACCTTACAACCAACCATGTAGAGCAAAGATCTATCACAAAAGGGGTGTTTAAAAAGATCAGCAACAAACTTCACTCAGTATTCTCTCAATAGCATCATCTATGTTGGACATTAGCATTTGCCCATGTTCTAACAGATATACTGAATCATCCACAAAATTTCCAAATGTGAAAGGCACCATAACCTGCATACCTTCTCAATTAGACAAATGAACTAAAAATCGATGAAAGCAACAAATAGTATGGCTTTAAAAATTGTAATTCACTATCTACCGTGTCGATTCCAGCATTTATCTGTCAAATGCAGGAACAATAGTTTGACCCTTAAGGCTCGCTGAGTGTGCCAAGTCTATCCCAGTCAGAAATCACAGTTCCCTGCTGCAGAGCATACCCTGATAAGTATTCAAACATATCATCTTAATGCGCAATGTTTTCTATCAATGTCTGATTTTTGGTACTTATGCATACTATCTGTATGAAACATCAAATACCAATACTGTTGTAGTTTAAAGTAGAATGACAGCAGAATGAACCACAATGATTCAAGTACCAACCGTTACACTCAAAATTTTAATCGATCATCATATCCATGCAATTATACACAACCAAAACTAACTGAAATCAAACACACACCTCTTCTTGTGTTGAAAACCTTTTCCCAAACTCGATCACCAAAACAAACCCAAACCCTCCTCCGAAAAATCACCAAAATCCTGCAAATCTCCTCCTCTTGTTCCTACCCAAGCAATCACCAAGGTCAACTTGTCTTTTAGCAAAATACTTTTGACTCTGGTTTTGATGTCATATTATGTTGTACTGGAAATCAAGTTGTGAGTTCTTAACTCTTTCAATTGCTTCCTGCAATGCACTTCTGTATTTCATCAAATACATTTGGTTTGTCTTTTCTTACTCCCTCTAATCCAATATTGTTCGAATTAGCGTTGCTACTTCGTTTCCCTTGCTCCTTTCTCAAATAGTTACCTCAACTTCTATCATTTGAAGCTTCTGATGTTGGACTTTTATGGTGTTTCTGTGCACAACTACACAAGTGATAGGATAAAAGTGAAACACACATATGGGGCAATTTAAAGGCTAAATAATTTAAGAAACAAACCCGGAGTTTCATCCTATCAATTTTGCACGTACTCATTTCTTAAAAGGCTTTACTGTTTCAGTAAACAGATAGAGTTTTGAATCAAAAAATTAATTTTAAATCTTTCTATGTTTGTTTACTTCTGGGAGGCAACTCCTTTGTGTTTTGAGGGAAACTTAAGCTGCAATTGCATGAGCTTTGATTCATTGCAGTAGCCAAAACTCTTAATTTGATTATTAACCTAACATGCCTTCCTAATAAAATATTGATTGGGGAAAGGCTTTATATATAAGCAATCCCTATCACTGATTAACTATTAAATAAGGGAAGTCTTTATATATGTCTTGCAGTAATAGTCAGGGATGCTAGAAATATCAGATAATAAAGAATTTTGAGATGACAGACTAGGAATCAATCCCAGCTATGAAAAATGCCTCACAACTTAGACATGTGAATCACTCAGAAGAAGCCTAGAATTTTGGAGTCCCATTCCTAGAACGAAGGCCATCACCACCTACCCTCATACATTACTAAAAGACAGAACTATAGTATTAGCTTCAATGATTTCTTGGTTATCTGAAAGTCAATCTTTGATTCCTAATTGAATGACTGATTGGTCAAGCCTCTAGACCTTCTAGATTCGGCACTCTGGCCTATATTTTGTACAAGTACATCCTGAGAGTCCAAAACTAATAAACATGTGATCATCCATGTGGTACTGTCCTTTGACATCATTAGTAATTATCTAATGCATCAAGTAGGTCTTCTTGGAAAGTCAAAAGATTGGCATTTGAATGCATTCTGTTTTGCTTGTTTCACTTACGGTTAATAGTAACTTCTGTTTGTATGATCAGCTTATGTTCTACTATTTTCCTTTTTACATTTAACTTTCCATAAATTAGTTCATTTGTACTGTAGTTTTCAATGCTATATGATCTGAAATTTCGTGTGATGAATATTGTTTTCTTCTCTTTACACTATTGTAGTAAACATTGAACATTATTATTTGCCTTAAAGATGGCAGATATGTGGATTTGCTGTATCTAGTAAATTATGTTTTAACAAGAGTTTCACAAGTCATCCACATATAGAAGTTACTTTTGTTTGGCTCCAGTTTTGCTGCAGCTGGTCAACAGTCTCTTTTCTTGCGCGGGCGTGCCAGCACCGTCGGGTGCGGTCGTCGGGGGTGTCCCTTGACCTGACTTCTTTTGAGCGACTGTAGACGAGGAGAGCACAAACCTCGTCGCGGGATTCTTTATGCCTCGTGGTGAGGACTTTTGTTGAGTTTCTTCTTATTCACACAATCGATACTCGACGTCGTAGATCGAGCAGAGCGAAAATCACCAGGAAGTGGGGAGAACTTGCTAAAGCGTGACTTTAGCTTAGCTGGTTTGCGAGGGCGTTACCCTTGCTTGGCTGGTTCTGTAACCGTTGTGGTCGCGGCACTACCGTCGGCTCCCGAGGAGACTAGGACCGAAGCACGTTGACAGAGGGTTTGGTACTTGCTAAAGCGTGACTTTAGCTTGGCTGGGTTGCTAGGGCGTTACCCTTGCTTGGCTGGTTCTGTAACCGTTGTGGTCACGGCACTACCGTCGGCTCCCGAGGAGACTAGGACCGAAGCACGTTGACAGAGGGTTTGGTGGCACTGAAAGTCGGCTCCTGAGAAGACTAGGACTAGGAGTGTGATCACCGATAAGAGAAAGAGAAGGAAAGGAGTTGCTCTTAGAGAGGTTTGCACTGAAGGCCCCCACTGCTGGACCTCTTAGAGGTTTGGCCTTAAACAACTCATAATGGGTTAGGTTTTAGCAGTTAAACATTAATGGAATGTTAGGTTTGAATACTTAAACACTTAATGGAATTTGTTAGGTTTAAGTCATTTTCTGCTCCCTTATCCCTCAATTTTTATCTCCACTAAGAACTCAGATTCAACCTTCGATTTCTTCATATGAAATAATCCACCATGAATGTAGATTATTGTGGTAAAATTTCAGAATTTATTTCCATGTGGTTGGGCCGGCAATGCTGCTGGACCTCTTACAGGTCCAGTTTCCAAGTTTTGCTTCTGCAGAAAATTGGACTGTTTGTTTGAAGGTTTTCCACTCCGAACGAGCTTTGGCACTCTTCATAAGAAATGATCAATGGGATGTCTAGAATTAATCTGGAAAGTTTCAACTCATTAGGAGTTCGGATGGTTAGTCCGCCATCCCTCATTTCTTGTCTAACTTGCTTTCTCCTAGCCGAAGTAGGAAAATGTGCTAAAGTTGATTTTTCATTTCCATGTTTGGTAGGCCTTATTTAGCCTCTTAATAATATATTTTTGAACTTATCGAAAATATATATGTGAGCCACTGATATTGGCTCAATTTCTCCAAGACACGCTTTGTCAAACCAAAATGCTCATTTTGGGTCCAAACAACTTTAGATATTATAATTAATATTTTTGCAAATGTGTTGGTAATTAGATGTCATAATTAGTATCTTCACAAATATCTTTGCAAATATCCTTGGTATGACAGTATGCTGGTTTTTATGAGATCTTCTCTCCTAAGAAAGGAGAGACGGTGTTCGTTTCAGCGGTATCAGGAGCGGTAGGTCAGCTTGTTGGCCAATTTACCAAGTTTGGCCAGGTGCTATGTTGTTGGGAGTGCTGGAAGCAAAGACAAGGTAGCAATTACTACTTAGTGATCAATATCAATATTGTCCTAGTTAGAATTCTGGGGATGCTACTCAGTTGTATGATTATTAGAAAATATGTGTTTAGTACTATTTGCCAAGTTCTGAATTATTTGTGCTCAAGTACAAATATTAGTCATCACCAATATACATTATCCTCATGATATAAAGTACATTGGCTTGTTTTTTTTAGGTCTGTTTTGTTTTATTAACATGCTGCACTGACTGAAGTAGTTCCTGCGGTTATGCTGCAGAATTCGCATGCCCTCTGGAATTGTAGCATGCACGCTCACTGTTTAATTCACAGAAAACTGCATCCAGTGACTCTGATCAAGTCATTATGGGGATTGTACGTACTATTTGAATTGACTTGTTTTGTTTCCTGTTGCCTTTTTAATATAATATGTCATTTTGCGTGTTAAGGTTGATTTGCTGAAGAACAAGTTTGGCTTTGACCAGAAAGTCAGTAAAATGGATCACGAAAGAGGTGGACTAAAGCATGCACAAGTTTGGAAATAAGTGAAGGTTTCACTCTTCAATACTTTCACAACAGAGTAATCGAACAGCGGATGCAGACGACAACCTTTCAGCTTGTTTTGATGGCTGTATTCCATCTTGTTTGATAATTAGAAAATCATGCACCATCTGAGTCAAAGAAATTAAAGTACAACAAACTAAATGGATAAGAAACAGTTCATTAAATCATCATCATCTCATTCAACTCCAATTATGAAATTGCAATTGGAAGTGTAAAAGATTCCATAAGACCTCATTACATCTTTCAATTTTGTCACTAACAAAATGAGTTTACTCCTCTAAAATAAAAGCAATATGACATGTCTATAAAAATATTATCCATTTGCTCATGTCGATCAAAAGTCTGTTATCATATTGAGCTAGATCAACACTCTCCATTTGTAGCCTGATCATAAGCAAAAATAGAATGACGTGAAACAAGAATCCATATGGAAATTGATAAATCAATTAAGCTAGATACCAAGAAAACATATACAACTTAATTAGAGGTCAGATGCATTTTTACCTAGTATTCTAATCACAATGCAATCTTGATCATAGAGAATAAGAAAGGGAGACTAACTTTACCCCAATCACCAAGCAGAAAATCTTTATTCTACATGAATGACAAGACTCTGACTGATTGTTCCTTTGATGAAACCATATTTGTTTTGTTGAAAACTTCTTCAACTGTTGTATGCGCAGAATATCAAAAGCACGTAACACTAGTGTGTTTAAACGTAGAATGGTGCATTGGAGATGACATGTACACATCATACAATGTTTCTAAGTAAAACAAATACATTAGAAGCAATTATACCTTCCATGAACAACATGGAGGAGGAAATATAATTTATCAAAGTCGACCGTTAGATGTTATCGTGATAAGAAGATATAGATATATCCATTTCAGCTATTTTTGTCATCGTTTGGATCTCGACCCCACTCTAAATCTCAAAAGAAGTTCATTATCCTTGGCTTTAGGGGTGGGTTGTCCAGTGTGCTTTCTCTTCTTTACAAGGCACAGGGGTCAAAATCACGTATCTCGATAGGCATACTTCTAATCTCTGAAGAAAGCTCCATCTTTTCCTTCACTATCTAGGCCTTTACACTTGTCTAAGATAAATTCTATCTCAACGAGGAATATTTATTTCACCTGCAAGGATTAGGAAAGGTGAAGAATGTGAGATTGTAAAATGTTTGATAAAATTCCAATAACCATATAAGAAGAATACACGTGGACGGTCCCGATTGAGTAAAAAAGGGCACTGGCGCCGTCCAATCCTTCCCAAACACGCAACCATAAAGGCATAAAAACACCCACCCTAGAGAAGAAAGAAACCAAAAGATCAAAGCCCCCAAAAACGCTCCTTTTTTTGGTTTTTGTTTAATTTTGCCGCGGGATCTGACGCCCAGCGAATCGTAGATCGATGGAGGGAGTTGGGGCCCGAACGGGTCGAACCTCGACCCGCTACGGACCAGCCACGGTGTTCAATGGCCCGGTCAGGAAGTGGAAGAAGAAGTGGGTCCACGTAGCTCCTCCTCCTCATCACACCTCTCACTCCCATCAGATTAACGCCCACAACCACAGCAATGGCACCACCCCTAACGGTAATAACGGTTCCCACCTCCTTCTTTTCAAGTGGGCCCCTATCACCCAAAGCCAAAACGCTGCCGCCGCCAATGGCAGCGCCGCCACTAACCATGACAAGGTGGATGAGGTGGAGGAGCCGCCTCGCCGCAGATTCAAATACATTCCGGTAATTCGAGTTTGGTTTTGATTAGTGTTCTTGTGGGTGTTTGGTTTTGTCGGAAAGTATTGGGCTTGTTTATGATTGGGTTGGATTTGGTCGGGTTAATGATTTTAGTTTTTTTTGTTTTGTTTTGTTTTAGAAAGTAAATTTTTGTTCTTTAGTGTTGTTGGTGTTTGGGTTTTACTAGGGAGGTGAATTTTGAGTTGTTAAGGTGATCTGAATTGTTTGGGGTTTGGTGGTGTTGATAGTGCAGTTTTTGTTATGTAATGTTCACATTCATGGTTTGAAATCGACAGTTAATGTTGGACCAAGGGGACATTGTAGTAAGATTGAAGAGTTTTTGTGTTTTTCGTGTTGTGATTTACTTGAGGTGCATCGAGATGATTGAGGTTGTAAGAATGTGATAACTGAAGCTGAATGAGGTTGTCTAGTTTGAGTAAGATAACATGTTCAAGTGTTGCAGCTATGATAATACGCAATTAGAATATATGGGAGTCAAGAGTGATCTACTAATTAGTTAGTAGTTACTAATTCTATATTGCTTTTGGTTCCTTTTGGTAGTTCTTTGAACTTTATTAGAAATTTGGAAAGACCTTTGAGATATATAGCCTGCTTGTTTGTGAATGCACATAACTAAGACTCGGTTAAAAAATTGATTTGTGAGTGTTGGGAAGATCAAATGGATTCTGACATATTAAGGTTATTTGAACTATAGCTTCTTGAGGGAATAAACCATCTGTTTACCCTGGAGATTTTAGGAAAATACACAGGGAACTGCCCTTTAGTACTTAGTACTCAAATTTGAGTTTATGATAGTGCTTGGAAAGAGTACAATTGTCTCATTATTTGAAATCCGCACCTTGCATTTGGGGTCTCAATGGTTGTTCATGTGTTCTAATAGATTGTGGGTGTGGAATATGTGCTTTACAAAGGCTAAATCAAACAATAGTAATGATTGCTATTTTGAGTTTATTGTGCAGTAACTGTGCCCCAGATAACTATTCAATTGTTAGTTCATTATTCTGTATGTTTTGTTGACTTTAGCTGTTTCATGTTTAATAAAACAGATTGCTTTATTAGAGGAACAGCAAAATGAGGCTGCAGAACAGGTTGAAGAAGAAGCTAACTTGATAGATACTGAGACAGCTGAAACAGAGGCAACCGCCAAGGACGAGGGTTTAGTTGAAAAACCTGACATTAATGATGTCCCTATGGAAGAAAATCAGGTGAATTGTTTGCCCTTTTATATGTTTGCCTTTCGAGTTCTTGTAGGTAGGACTTCGAGATGTGTAGAAATTTGAGTTTTTTATTTATTGGGTGGGTGGAATATGGTATTGAGTGATGAATACGGACAGTTGTTTTTGCATGTAGTTACAATTTGGTGGGGTAAACGAAAGTGAACCTTTATCAGTCCATCTGGACAAAGTAATATTCACTTCCATTCCTGGTTTTATTTTCAGGACAATAATCAGGTAGTATGTCAAGATCTGAATGAAAGCACTTTAGATTTAAGTTTGGGCTTGAATGGACATGACAGTGATGATGGTTCTGCTATGAAAACTGATCAAACCAGAAAGGGGTAGTTGCCAGCAGCAGAGGTCATTGGTTTTTTGACACTGAGAATGTTACCAGCAGCTAATTTCTTGGTGCCGAAATCGATTGCAATTCTTTGGCATATAGAGAAAGTGAAATGTACTATTAGAATTCTTCATTTGAATGTTTCATTGTTGAGTGGATTGATTGCAGATTGCACCCATTTGGTATAAGTTGCAATACCCATTTTTTTCAGCATTAAAATGATAGAACTTTTTGTAATGGGATTTGACTTTTTAATTTTGAAACAAGATTTATGATAATGTTTATTGTTTATAACACATACAGTACTAAAATTAAGCTGTTAGAGTTAGATGGAACGAGTTGAACTGAGTCCGCATGTTTTCAGATTTATGAACTATGCCGCATGTTTTCAGATTTATGAACTATGAAGGAAGAGAATGTAGGCTATGTGGAATTGACCAAAAAAATAAGTAAATTGCAATGAATTTAACTTTGTTCTTGAAACACTGAACAAAAGTAGTTCCAACATGCTTATCAGAGGGAGAGAATCGCCAAGGTATGAGTTAAGCAGGGCTCATCGGTTAAGCATCAATTCTGGTATAAATTTTAGTCTCGTATGAATTTTAGATGTGAATAATTTTCGATTTACTTTTTGAACAGAGAAGGACATTGCAAAACTATACAAGAAAAGTATAGTGATACCTAGGATGCCTTCATTCAAACTTATTTGGAAATGAAATTTAATTTTATAGAGTGCGTGAACAATCACTACCTACCTAGGATACCTTCATTCAAACTTCTTTGGAAATTTAAGTTGATAGAAGTGAACAATCACTACCTAAAATACTAAATGCAGACTAAAATAAGATGCAACTCAATCTCAACCATGAACATTCATAGATGGCCACCGCCACAATATGAGTATAGAAAACACATCACTTTGTAACTATGATCAAGTAAACGAAAGTAGATAAATGTACTAATATATGTAGCCGAAGTGCCAAACTTTATTAAATACTTGCCGACAATTTTTTTTTTTGGTTACACATGCTGACAATTTACATCAATAGAAACATCCATTGACGTACAGCATCAGTAGATAGATACATAAATCTTAAGGAAGATCACAGTGTCACTTGGACGCCTGGTGGAGGAAGATGATAGCGGCTACCAGAACCACTGGAATTATGATCAGAATAGCGAAAGATGGTGGGTGCACAGGACCCATCAGCAGTGGCAGAAAAAAGACTGTAACAGCCACCACTAAGGCGAGCAGTATCGTGATCATCTTGCAGTCACTCTGGTTATCCATCCCTTAAACTTCGAACTTCAAAATTCAAACTTGAAACAACGTATGTTGAATCAAAGTTTCGAAGGAATGAATGAGGAACCCCAATGGACGTTGGTGTATATATAATGTTTTCATGGTATCTTTTGGTTTAGAGTTACAACGTTTGGCTAGTTAGGGATGCATGCAAACTGATTATGTATGTACCCTTTCTCATGTATGTACAGTCGCTTCATTATACGGTTGAAAGAATGCAACTGTTGCCGGAAGGACTGGTGCATCGGACCGGAACAAGCCCATTTCTATAGCAGAAACATTATCACTGTCATGCCATTCAAGCCCAAAGTTAAATCCAAATTACTTTTCATTCAGGTACCATCTCACTATTGTCCCGCAAATGAAAATAGAAATGTAATTCAATATTACTGCTGCTAATAGAAGTAATTCAAACCCCATTGACTAACACCAGTCATACTATTGGAATCTGCACCAGCCTATTCTATAATTAACCAATCTCTCTTCCGTTGAGAAGCACCAAAATTGCTCCATGGATCATCGTAGCAACAAGAAGAAGCTGGATCTTTTTGTTCCATTACATGGAGGATTATTATAGAGGGAGGCTTGAATTTCTTCATAAAAGACGAAATCCAATTAATTAGTAACAGGAACAGCCCAGTATTTAACATTAAATTTGATATTGCCAAAAGAAAAAGAAAAAATATTAAACTGGAAGTCTTTATTGATTACAACAGTCTTTAAAAGGTCGATTAGATCCAAATGCAGTTCATGATGAAAATGTGGAAAGTTAAAATATTGAAATGAAACAAAAAGAACTAGGTAAGTAACGGAAAATGCTTCCTTTGCAACAAAAACCAGTAACTACTGCCCTTTATCTTTTCTCTTCTTTGCCGGATCAATGGGTCAGGGAATTACGCTACTGTCAATTATACTTCTGTAATAGACAGGATCCAGTAATTGCAGAGCAATCAAACTTTCAACACAATGAAAGAAGAATGATTCAATGATTTACGACAGCAATGTGGTAATCAACTAGATCTGTTTATTTGCACTTCCGAATGAAGTGCCGTGCCTAACAAATCACCGGAGATATATAGTTTGAAATAAAACCGAAACAAGTTCATTCAATGGTTTCCAGCAATACAGTATACCAGAAATTAGTAGTAACACGCCATCACATTCTCACAGCCCAGAATTACGATACTCAGAACAAAACCAAATCAGTCTGTAAATACTAAAGAGCTAGTTGGGCTTGTTGTGGCGCTGGTGCTTACTGGTCATTACGATCCTTGTTTGGGCATTCATCAGTCCAGTGCTCTAAATAGGAACCACAATTGTCACACTGCTTCATAACAACAAATCCTTTCCAGTCTGTTCTACCAGGGTGGCCATCCCTCAAACCGCAACACTTGCAAAGTCTTTGAACGCCAGGAGGAAGAGTTGCATTGTGTGGGACTAATCTCAAGTACGGGCAGTAAGCAGTGTGATGTCTAACAATCCGACCACAAATCAGACAGCTGTCAAGACGACCGTGACCTTCTTTTTCTTCTTCCTCTGCTTCACTGTCAGTCGAGTCAACATCACCTAAATCTGTTTGTTTGCACTGGCATTGTTAAGTACGAAATAAAATGAGAACAGGAAGGGAAAAAAAAGACCAGCTCATACCATGTAATAGGCAGAGCTTTAGGGTTCTATTATTTAGGATTTCATACTACAGTCACCGATAAAACTCATCTACTTTGACCAAAAGAAAATAATCAAAAATCAACTACAGACCATGACTTTCAACACAAGAGAAGAAAAAAAAAACACACACACACCATGGACCTCATGAAAATTTTGAGATAATATTCGTTAAAAAACCTGAAAACCCCAAGACATCTACCTGCTAGCAGGTGAGGCGGGATTTTAATAAAGAAGCCATCATCCAAACGAGCTGTAAACAAATATATCAACATTCTGTTACTGAAGAGTAAAAACAATAACAAAAGAAAACTTATTCTAAAGAAAATGTTCATACACAAAAAAATATCCAGGTCACAAACCCTAGCAGCAAAAGATCAAGAGCATACCTCGTTTAGGGTCACTCACGAACGAGCGGATCGGATTCTGGCCCAGCCAGGATCCGGATCTCGATCTCGATCTCGATCTCGATCCCGAAAGGGGTTTCTCCGCGACTTGTGTTGGCTTCATGACTTTGTCTGGTGAAAGAGAGATTGATACTTGATGAGAGAACTGGGTTTCGGTTTATGTATGTGTTCGTTAGCACGCGTGCTTCTCGTGGTTTGGATTCGGGCATTTTATGACCCATCAAGGGCCCAGCCCGATTAATTTTTGGGTCTTTTGGTCCTGTTCTGAAATAGCAATAGGATCCCATAAACTTATACCAATGGGGGCATATGCCACGTAATTGTCACATAATTTTTGTTATTTCAAAATCTTATATAATTAAGAATAGTTATATTTTCCATTTAAAAAAAAAAAAATAGTTATATTTTTAAACTACCTAGAATCCTCTTCTCTATGTATAATTCTACCTCCACATACTTTTTTTTTTTTATTGAATATGGAACTTTATTAACTCAAAAGCATTACATCCATTGAGAAAATCCCTTTAACTAGGACACTCTCCAGCCCCTATAGTCTCGTGGACCCATGGAGGTCTTATTTCTTGGCAATACATAGCCTGACTCATACAAAGAGCTTCCCTAGTTAGCTTATGGGCAATTCCGTTTTATCTCTTTTGGACATGCTTCCATGAAACATTTCTAACTCCCTTGTCAAAGAACGAAATGCATCAAGTACTCCTCCAATTTCACTGAGATCCAACCCACTCCAATCCAACGCTTTGATTATATTAAGAGAATCCCCTGCAATCTTCACTCTACTAATACAACTGTAGCTTATGGGCAATTCCGTTTTGTCTCTTTTGGACATGCTTCCATGAAACATTTCAAACTCCCTTGTCAAAGAACGAAATGCATCAAGTACTCCTCCAATGTCACTGAGATCCAACCCACTCCAATCTAACGCTTTGATTATATTAAGAGAATCCCCTGCAATCTTCACTCTACTAATACCCAACTGCCTGCAGTACCGTAGCCCTTTCCACAGCGCAAGTGCCTCAGTTGCAGTCGGTTTGATTGTACTATCAATTGGTCTACCGAAGCACCTTTCAAACTCCGACCACCATCAAATATTACAGCACCTAGTCCTACGGTCCTACCTTACCTTTGGCTACATCACAAGCTCCATCAAAGAACATTTGATCACACCTCCTACCCACTTCTTGCGGCCCACTCTGTTCTGCAAACAAATAATCATTCAAATTGCCCATATTCTGCTCTCTACTCTGAATAGTAGCCCCACTTACATTATGATGTGTTCCAACCTCTCCCTGATCCCTAGTCCTCTTATTCTTGCTCTCCTGCGCCTTTAATAAACTCATCCAGCCACTCACTACACCGCACTGCAACTATTTGAGGTGGTACCGCATTCTTTCCATGCCTTCTTTCATTTCAATTTTTCTATATCCACCAGCTCATCAAACTTAAAAGTTCAATCTCTCTCTGGCTTCCCGTAGCTAAAACTAGATCCAAAAGATCAATGAAATTAAGCACAACCCAACTTTTAACAACCCTAGCCAACCAAGAACACTTCCAAACTTTGTGGGCACAGCTACACTGCCAGAGACAATGCAAGACCGATTCTTCCATAAACCCACAGCTTACACAGACGGGATCAGAGCTAATCCAACGTTTTGCCAAATGCTCAGCATAGGGGAGAAATGCATGGTAAGCTCTCCATAAGAAAAGCTTGGCTTTGTTAGGAATCCTAAGACTCCAGATTGTACTCCAGATGTTAGCGGAGTTAGAATCACCATTACTCCCGCTACTACCCGCTCCTACACCGACCTGTTTCAACTCCATCCCCAACCAGTAACCCGACTTCACCGAATAATGCCCATCATCATTATAATGCCATATTACCACATCTCCTTCACTACTTTCACACAAAGGAATCGATAGAATTTTTTCTACATCCAACCCAATTAGGAAATGTTGTCTAATGAAATTACAATTCCACATAACTGGACCGGACATAAGCTGGTTAACCGTTGCATTTTCATCCAGAAATCTTGGGATAACAACCTTGAACGTCCACGGCGATGGCAGCCACTTATCTTCCCAAATTTTTACCATATTGCCAATCCCAATTCTCCACCGAACCCCAGCACACAGCAACTCTTTCCCCCATACTAGCTCCTGCCATACTAGAGAAGTCTTCGCTCCTCCAATAGCTGCTGCCCAGTTACCCTGTTACACATATTTAGCTTGAAGCACTTTATTAACCAGGGAGACAGGATGCAATACTATACGCCATAGAGTTTTAGCCAATAAAGCTTGATTAAAGCAGCCAATGTCTCTGAATCCCAAACCTCCAGCTTTCTTATTTTTATATAACACTTCCCATTTGCACCAATGAATTCCCCTCTTCTTATCACCGTTCCCCCACCAAAATTTAGTAACCTTGGACTGATATGTGCGACAAATTCCCACTGAAAGCTGAAAAACCAGCATGGTGTACGTCGAGATAGCTTGCGCAACTGCTTTGATGAGAATTGATTTCCCTGCCTTAGAGAGGAGTTTGGTTTGCCAACCTTTTAGATGATGATCTAGTCTTTCATTAATTTTCTTAAACATTTCCTTTTTATTTATGCCTGCGATAGTCGGTAACCCCATATAACGCTTATGAAAAGGAACAATAGGCATTCCCATAATCTGCGTCACCTCCAACCCTTGTTCTTCCACTATTCCTGGTCCAAATGCGATTGTTGACTTTTTAAAATTCACTTACTGTCCTGCTGCACTTTCATAGTAGTAAACATTGTTTGAGTTGAAGAATGTTGACATTTGTGTGCCTTATCAAAGTATGATTAATTCTATGATTGTAATAGGAGAGAAGGTTATAGAATTCGTAGTCCTAATCGGAATAGTTTTACTTGTATCATTAGAATATGTACTTTGTAATCCCTATATATAGGACTCCTATTATCAATAGTGGAACACACAATTCTCTCATCAATCTCTCTCAATTCTCTCATTCTAAAACATATTATCAGCACGAGCTCTAACCAGCTGAGATCAAAAACCAAAAACCACAAGAAAAAATCCCTTGCACCTAGCCCACGCTAGCCGCACCACCACCAAGGTTCCACCACCGCCGAAGTTCACCACCGCTGCACCTCCTCACCTTCATACCGTGCGTCACCAAGCCTATCGAGGCACCTCATCGACCTACATCATCTCCAAAGTTCAAGCTTCCAAGTTTACAAGGTTTCAAGCTCTGAATTTAACCAAGTAAGTATTTTAGTCTTTCAATAAATGAGAAACTTCTAGGGTGAAGAAAGTAATTAGTAGGGTGGCAATAGCAGCACCCATAATTTAAATGCATTTCTTGGAATCAGTCAGATTTGCAAAAAATCTTATAAAATTAGAGAAATTCGGCAGGTAAATCCTAGTATACCACATCATAACAAACAAACAAAACAAAACCATGCCACAATTAGAGAAACAATCAGGAATTCAGATCAAAATTCATTCCCCTATTAAGTCTTCTTCCCCAAAAAGAAAATAGTAACCATCAAACCATATACCATATGAAAATATTCTGATTAAAAAAAAAACAAAACAAAACAAAACATATGAAAATGACACACATAATTACATATGTAAAAAGAAAAAAAGAAAAATCCATCCTACAAATACAAGGATACTATAGTCCTTTCACCTTGGGTAAATTCGATGATCCGGCATCATGCTAATAGCAAAGCCAATTGCTCTTCTAATCGCCACCGTAAGCAGCACTGTTTTGTTCATACTCTTCTCCCGGCCAAACCATTCTCCAACACCAGAGTCCATGGCTCGGAGCTTCGTTCTGTGGCTTCATGGGTTGGGCGATTCCGGCCCAGCCAACGAGCCCATCAAGACCCTCTTCACCTCCCCGGAGTTTAGGAACACCATCTGGTCCTTCCCATCTGCTCCCTCAAACCCAGTAACATGTAACTGTAAGTTTACATTTTCGGTTTCAATTACTTCGTTTTGTAATATAAATGCATAACTGGTGTTAAGGTTTATGTCTTTATTGGGGACCAGAGTCACCAAACTGAAGGGTTTGATTGAAATAGTTACAATTTTGTTGTGTTAAAGCTTGAAGTGTGAAAATTAGTGCTAGAGTGATGTTAATGAAGATAAATGAATACAAGAAATATTACTTGAGGCAGTCATTTTGTTTCGAAAGCCTTTTAATACTATGATGCGTGAAAGTTTTGATCCCAAATTCTCATGCTTTTAGATTGGGGTGGGATTTCTTAACGAGAAGAGCTTACATTGATTAGTGAAGCAGAAAGATTAACTCTTTAAAGTGATTCAGTAGTGTAATTTGATTGCTATTGCAGACGGTTCTGTGATGCCTTCATGGTTTGACATCCACGAGATTCCTATAACAGCTGTAAGTCTTTTCGCTTATATAAGTCTGTCGCTTATATGTTCATATTTCCGAATGGTATTGAGACCCTGAAGTCACCCCCATGCTTTGAGCTTATTCTTATAGTCAGAGGATGAGTCATTAGGCGAAAAGGCGATATGCATCTCTATGTTTACTATGTTATTACATGTTTCAGAATTCTCCAAAAGATGAAAGTGGTCTTCTCAAAGCAGTTAGGAACGTGCATAAGATGATAGACAAGGAGATAGCTGCTGGCACTAATCCTAAAAATGTGTTTGTGTGTGGATTCAGTCAAGGAGGTCTCTCTCTTTCTCTCTGCAGTCGCACTCGCACACGCACTCACAGAAATAGAAGCACTTGCATCATTAGTTTTGTTTACTTGTGGTAACTTGCAAATACAATTCTTTTTTTCCAGGTGCCTTGACATTGGCAAGTGTTCTGCTATACCCTCAAACACTAGGAGGTGCTGCAGTCTTTAGTGGATGGCTTCCTTTTAATTCATCTATAATACAACAAATTACCCCAGAGGCAAAGAGGGTACTTTTCAATTCTAAACTATTATTTTCTACCAATGCTGTGCTATACAGTAAATCTCATTTTGGTTGTCTAACTTGTCTATTTGTTATTGACTTATTGTCATTGTAATCTGAGTATTGAATCTCAAGGAGCACATATTGTTTATTAGAGTGTTACATCATATCTGGTGATTGACTTAATGCATCAGTCACATACCCCGATCAACTGGGCAGTGAGACCTTGATTTGAAGAGGAAATTACGCCATCATCATTGACTTTGTGCCATTCATATGAGATTGATACACATGAATTCTCAAAGTCTGTTATATTCTTTTGTATGTCATGTGTCGTATCAAAGATTATTTTCTTAGATACTAAAAGTTTCCTTTGTGTTTCCAAATGTCACGTTTGATTAGAGTTAGAAAGGTACTGGTGCTTTGTTGTGAAATTTTCATGAACCCAACTATCTGATACCTATACATGTGCAGACACCTATCTTGTGGTCTCATGGGATTGCTGACAAAACTGTCTTGTTGGAAGCTGGACAAGCAGGTCCTCCGTTCCTTGAACAAGCCGGTGTAAGCTGTGAGTTTAAGGTATTATCTAAAACTAACGGACCACTTCTCAAAAATCCACTTGGTTTTGTATGCAACTCCTAAACATTTGATTGCATTGCTACTTCTAAATTTGCAGGCTTATCCTGGTCTTGGCCATTCCATAAGCAACGATGAGCTCAAGCACCTGGAGTCATGGATAAAACCTCGTCTACAGAGTTCTTCTTGAAGATCCGTAGGGAATGCATGCTGTTAATTACAACTGAAAGAACGCAGAATTCCAGTTATATTGTCTTATTTGGGTAATGTCATATTGATGTTTAACCTTTGTTTATGTCAAATTAGCACTGTTTTGAATCTGATTATCGGAGGAAAGCTACAAGTAGCTCTTCATGGTTACCTTGCCTTGCTCTGTTTATCATTGTTGTGCGGTGTGAACTTTCTTGTGCAAATTGTTCACTATTTGAAGTTAACATAATATTTCAAAAGTTCCTGCATTTTCCTTATTGACGTGTAAAGAGCATAGATTCAAACTTGGGTGGTAGTTTCTGTGGTGTTATGTGGCTTAATACATACAACGCTCTATCCAATGCATTGTGCAATTTAAGACCCCTAATCTTTTCACAGGGTGTATTCAGCTTCAAAGTCAACAAAATCAAGCCCCAAAATGCACGTCATTAGATTCCATAAATCCGAAATAGTGACAATTTTACTTGCAATTTGCAATGTCATTATTTGAAAGCATCTTTTAAACTCGCTTTGACACCGTCAAAAAACGGCCACATCAAATATCAAAACGTCCTTTACTTACATAACAAAAGACATATAACAAGAAACTTTGAGCTCATCCAACACCTTTTTTGTTCAGGGATTAGGTTAATCTCAGTACTCACATAGTAGTAATAAAAGGTTGAAAACTAAGATAAGCCCAAGCTCAGCAGTCTGTTTTAATCCCCCACCAGTTTACCAACCCCTGCTAAGTTCACCCACAGTAGGACAGAGACGGATCCTGGTATCCCATCCCTACCAATCACAGCCCTACAAAGAATCACACTCATTACACCTGCATCGTAGACAATCACAAGCCAAACTCATACATCAGCAACACCAACTCCAATGCCCTGAATAAAAACCTCAGCTTTTTCCCTTCAAAGGCCAAAAACCTGGATCTCTTCTGTCTTCTCCTTCGTCTGAAAATCTCTCTCTCTCTCTTCATTTTTTTCTTCTTGTACCAATAATGAAGAAGCTGTACCGCAGAGGCACGGTTCATCCGTCACCGCCAACCGTGTCCGACCACCTGTCCTTCCTTCCCGCCACCATCCTCGCCCTCGCGGCCGCCCTGTCCCCGAGGGACAGGGAGGTCCTGGCTTACCTCATCTCCTGCTCCAACACTAACAACGTCAACTTAACATCCTCACCCTCCTCACGTAAGACTACTACCACAACCGCCACCAACAGCAGCAACAAAAAGAGTTCCGCCGCCAAAGGAGGCGGCGGAAGCGGCGGCAGGGACCACCCGGCGCGGTTCAACTGCAGCTGCTTCAGGTGCTACACGAGTTACTGGGTCAGATGGGACGAATCGCCGAATCGAGAACTGATCCATGATATCATCGATGCTTTTGAAGATGAGCTACTTTCATCTCAGAGTGGCAGTAGTAGTAGTAGCAAAGCGGCTGGGTCGAAGTATGGTAAGAAGGACAAGAGGCACCATAACAAGAGAGGAAACAGTGGTAACGGGCCGGGTCAAGGATCGGAGTTGAGTCTGAAGAAGAAGGATCAGATGGTGAAGCCTAACATGGTGGAGGAGACTAATAGTAGTAGTAACAGTACTGACTCTGGTGATCTTGATGGTGATGAGGAAAGCAAGGGATCGGTGAGAAGATTTGTGAGCTTTCTTGGAGAGAGGATATGGGGTGGTGTCTGGAGCCAGTAAGCTATGATCAGGTGGGTTTTGTTTAGTAAAAAAGCCTCATCATTATCTTCTTCATGTTCAAAGAAGAAGAAAAAAACTCTAAATTTCCTTTCTTTTTTTTCTTTAGTAAATTACCCTTTCAAGTATATGTAAAAAAGGAAATGGGTAGTTCAATTTTGACTCTTGGGTCATCACAAATTAGATGTGTAGTTTGATTACTGCAAAATTAATCACCATGGGTATAGAACTATAGATATGCATGTTCAAATCTGTGTATATGCAATTTTGGATTGTATTTCTGGGTTTAATTTCTTCTTATTTTAGGTAATGTTTTCAGTGTCAAAATTAGCTTCTGCTTGAAATGTTTTGATAATATATGCCAAAGCAATGGAATCCAGAAAGGGAAAAAGCCTGGAGAACTAGTTATGAACCCAATAATAGCATGCATGGTGGGGGCTTTCCTCTTTGGTTGATCCGGTACAGCACTGGAGCTAGAAAGCTGGTCTGTTTGTGCTCCAAAAATGTAGAGAGCGACGCCGACGCGTCGTTTGTCCAAGCAAGCATCAATTCATTTCCTAAAGGGCTTTCCCATATTTTGGCATAAGTGGGTTATTTGAATACTGAGAGTATTGGTACCCCTTTTAGAGTTTTAGTATTGAAAATGTCTGATAGGCATTCCTGGGTCGGCAAAGCAAAAGCAAGTAAATAAAGGGCTTCAATTCCTTCGATTAAAGCAAGTGGAGGATAGCCAAAAGAGTATACCTCACCCCACTAAAATTATTACTCCAGTCCAAACCCTCTTTTCGTTATTCCCCAAGGTCATTTATTCTTTCCATTATTGGTTCTGTTATTATATACTTAGCACCTTTTCTTGGACCAATTTACCCCTTTAACTTCGGTTTGTCACCTATTTAGGTGTTCTATATGGCTCATAACTTTTCCATTATGTACTAATAGAGTTTGGTGGTCTTTCAATTGAGACATTTGGATTCCCCCTTTGAGTTTTGAAGGCTAAAAGAGGTTGGTAGATTAGAGGGAGAGTTGTAGTTTACCAAACGAAAAGAAAAGGTGATCCATATATCGCTTTTGTGTTGCGTATTTGGGTGTATTATTACTTTATTGGTAATAGAATCCGGTGTAATTTTGTATATTCCTTTCTATTTAAGCCATGTGAAGAGACATTGTGATTTGTGACCATAGAAGAAAAAACCACATGAGTAAGTATACTTAAACAAAGTCTGGGGCAAATGAAATGACAAGTCCTGTCCAAAAGAAAAATTATGATAAGACAAAATTAAATGAATGAATTTGGCCGAAAGTTTGTCTAGATAATATTATGTCATTAAACCCAATTTGTAAAAGTGCGTACAAATGTCTCCCAAGTGTTTTTAAATTAAACTTAGAATCTTACCTAATCACCGAATCGCTTGTCAAATTCTAAACAAATTGACATATCAAATGCTTAAATTCTTGTCCTCATACCCTTTGTTTGGTTCATGAATTTTCGAAGATAAATTTTTAATACACACCCTTAACTACTTAATATACATACCTATTATTTTATATTTCAAATAAGATTATATAGGTAAATTAAATAACCAAAACACACATCTACGTATTAGAAGAAAAAAAATTTGAATTGTGCCTGTTTTCTTTTCTACATCACTTTTTCTAAACCCTAGATGTTGCAATACATCATTCTTCCCCACACTTCATTACTTGGAATTTGACTATTGACATGGATTTATTTATGTATTTGTTTAACTGTTCAACTAATATTTATTCGGTTATTGTATTTGTTTAATATTTAGATTTTTTTTGGACAACAACCTTTAGCTTTTTATTATATCAATTTTTTTGAATAAGTAGTTATCAATTTATCATCTTGCACGATGGAATGGAAATAATCCTAAAACCCTAGCCGCCTGCTGGGGTGAGAGAAGAGCACGACTTCTGCCTAGGCTTTTGCGAGTTTTTTTCTCGTCCGGTGGCGCTCCAGCGTCAGCGCTGGCTCTGCCTCGCCGACGTTGTGACGCTGCCGGACGGGTATTGATGGTTATGGTCCTTTTGGCTTTGAGGCTAGCTATATTCGGGTTGCCAGTGCCGGTCGGTGAGGTCTGGTCGTCGTTCTCTGCGCTGAGCGACCGTGGGTACCGAATCAAGGACGACGCGGGCTGGTGATCCAGGCAGCGGTGATGGCGTCTTCAGGGGGTTTCCGGTGGCGGCTTGAAGGTTGGGATCTATCGTTTGGACCCAAGTCTGGCTGTTTTGGTGTCTTCTCTCGGTGGTGGCATCGCGGTGGTGGTGATCTTCCTTGATGCGGGCGGCAGTTCCTCGATCACGGTGAGTTGTGGTGGTGGGATCATCGTTGTGTGCGTGTGGCAGGTGCATAGGGAAGTGGAGGCTGGGTTGGGCTTGGCCAGGCTGGTTTGGGCCTTGGATATTGCTTTCTTTTGGGCCAGTTGGACTGTTGCATGAGTTTTTTCTTGTTTTTTGTTTCAATAATTCTCTTATTGGGTGCTATAGGCCTTGGCCTTGTATACCTTGTTTCTCTAAGACGTTACAATGTGCCCAAAGATTAGTACTGATGTACACCATTAGGGTCTTAGGCGGATGTACTGATTTTTTTGGTGTTGTAGCTTCTTAGGGTTCAAGGCGCAGTAGTCTAGGCTAGTAGTCATTTTTTATTTGCATTAAGTGCACTACTTGAGCACTGATTGTAATATGAGGAGTGTTTGTACCCTTCATGCTTGACCGAGTGAGGTCGTATGATTTTATATCAATAGATCAGTCTTCCGTTCCCCTCAAAAAAAAAAAATTTATCATCTTGCAAATCATATTTAGCGAATGGAAAGTTCTATTCATACCTCCTAAAGTGGTATTTGAATCTCCAACAATTTTTGAAAGTTTTTAAATCCAACTTTGCCCTTCTAAAAAATGAACAAAATGAAAGATAAAAAAAAATTAAATAAAATCTGCAACTTCTCTTCTCCCTCCTTCTAAACCCTAGATGTTGCAATACATCATTCTTCTCCACACTTCATTACTTGGATTTTGACTATTGACATGGATTTATTTATGTATATGTTTAACTGTTCAACTAATATTTATTTGGTTATTGTATTTGTTTAATATTTAGATTTTTTTGGACAACAACATTTAGCTTTTCATTATATCAATTTTTTTGAATGAGTAGTTATCATCTTGTAAATCATATTTAGCGAATGGGAAGTTCTATTCATACCTCCTAAAATGGTATTTGGATAACTTTGCCCTTCTAAAAAATGAACAAAATGAAAGATAAAAAAAATTAAATAACTTTGGCTGACAAACTCTCTTCTCTTAAAGGAGTGGAAAATGTTCAAAACTTCTCATTCTCAAAACATATTACATGAAAAAAAAAATGTCCAAAATAGTATAAGTGAAAACTCGATCACTCTTTTAAATATTTTCTTTTCCTAAAAAATGGTTATTTCCTGAATAAAACAAGAGTTACTCCATCTCTACCCTCTGAATTCACAAGCAGGTTAGTAGTAAAGGAGGTAGAAATATAAGAGGGGGGATTAAGATAGACTAAGGGCTAGTTTGGGATTGCTGCGACTTTTTTAAAAAACTGCTGCTGCTGTGTTGTGAGAATAATCAGCTGTGAATTAAAACAGTTTCGTGTTTGGTAAATAATATTTTTAAAAGTGCTGTCAGTACATAAAACAACTGCAGAGTGTGTTTTAATCCACAGCAGCTTCTAAAAGCAACCTCTAGGCTGCTTCTAAAATCTGCTGCCAGTGACCTATAACTTTTAATTAAAGCTGCTTTTTATTTATTTACCAAACACAATAAAATCTAAAATTTTGAACAAAAGCTGATTTTTTTAAAAGCGAAGCAATCCCAAACGGGGTCTAAGAGTCCATCTCCAATGCAAATTTTTTAGCAATCAAAATTCGAAATAGTTCGGTTCATCAAAGTTGAAGGGTATTTAGGTAAATTGATTAGGAGGACTATACTTTATTCTATGAATTTTCTGGAACCCTGCCCCGGTGCCATTGTAGTCTATATAGTTTATACATTATCTATTTCTAATATTTATGATCAAATTTTTGTAAAAATTAAAAAATCAACTTCTTTGGAATGCGCATCAGTTGCTTAATAAACACTTGGTGTTGGGCCAATATTTAATACACAAAAGGGGACAATTGGCTCAACTCTCGGTACCTCCACCACAATATTCCCCGACCACACCTCACCATTGTCCGCTTACACGCACCTACGCATCATCACCGTCCACGTGGCATTCATAAGATTCCGGCCGTCATCTACCGTCTTGATCAATTATCGAGTCAGGTACTAGTCAGTGCAGTAAATCACTTCATATGAATTTTCTACCAGTTGATTTAGTGACATTAGTTTTTCTTATAAATAAGAAGTTGTATGACAAAAAATGTATTTTAAAATCAAATCAACCAAATTACAAATTCATTTTGAAATAATCTTAGAGTTTAGCAGTCGAGAGATAATTGATTCCTGTATTATTATAACACAAACTTACGTATATAATGTGTTTTGTATACGGAAGACCAGGCAATTGACCAAATAGCCAACTCCTTTGTAATGGTAATAGCATGGTTCTCACGCATTTCATCAGCCCAATCCTTTTCCCTATCTCTTTCCTTTGTTTCTTGACCAAGTTTCAAAAGGAAAGGCAAAGTAATCATGAGAAAGATCCTAGTTTCTGAATTTGACATCAACAAACCAAAGCCAATAAGGGTCAAGTCTATCTCTACGAGTGGTCACTAAAATCTTCAGACCAAGACTGTCGAGTGTGGATCACAATATCACTCGAGTGCTTTTCATACAAGTACTTCTTTAAGGCTGGGGCTCACATTATGTATATGATCTATCTGTGATAGCAACTCCAGCTTTTCTCCACTGAATATGAACATGACGTGTTCTACTAAATTCGGCCTCTATAGCCTGTGGCTTCTGGCTTTTGCATATTGTAATCTTCAATAAAAGTTTTTCAGCTCAACCAAAATGCTTTGCTCACATGGAGAACAAAACCCAGTTTCCTGTTTGAGATTATAGTGTATGAGTAGTTTAAATTCGAGACCAAAATAAACTGTTTTCTTTCTCAAGTGTGAGCGGTGTAAGCATCATTTTCATCGATCCGCGGATGTGTTGGACCAGAGAAGAAACTAGAAAACAAGATTTGGGGCTTCATGGTTTGCTGTGAGAATCTAATTACTGATGATCATAACAGAAGTGATGTTACGATTGGAATTTGGGAACAAGATTAGCTCCTTTACATTTGAATTAGAACCCCTATTAGTTTTCGCTTATCAACTTTGACCGAAGGAAGTGAAACAAGAATTGCAGAAGAGCCTAGTCCACTCTGTTACACAGAATTTTGAAGAGAGAAAGAAAGGACAATCATGGATGCATAAACAACATGAGATGTTTGATAGCTACATAAAACATTTACATACGTTCTTCTGATCCCACAGGCTAGAATAATCTCTCTGGATAAATGGACGAATCCAATCTCTTTGCTCATTTGGAATTCTATACTAAACAATATTCATTGATGGAGCTATTCAAAACCAAACAATTAGGATCAGTTAATGGAAACTAAGTACAACAAAGTTTATAATCATCGTAGTGTTACATTAGATAGTTAAAAGAACATCATGTACAAATTATAAAGGGCTTCCTTTATCATGGAAAGTAATAACAATAACAACAATACCTTCCAAGTAATGGTGTCAGGCATGTACAGGTATGGAAGAGCTCAAAGATACACAACCTTTCAAGCGTTCGAGGATGACATTTCGACTTACCAGCCCCGAGTGGTGTGTGAGTGGAAGACCTTCCTTCACACACTCATCATACTTCTCCAAAGCAGACACAATATCGCTAAAATCTGGTCGCTTCGAGGGGTTTGGTGCCCAACAGCGCTTGATGAGGTGTGCTAGTGCCGGTTGACAACTAGCCGGCATTGGAGGCCGTTCATTCTGCCACATAAAAATTTTAGTGTAAGAAAACTTCTCCTGGAGACTCATTTTCGACATATTATAGTTTATAGTTAGGCAAGAGCTTAGCTGTCTACACTCAGAACTCAAAAAGGAAATTGAGGAGGTTATTCTTGACAAGGATTCCTCAGGGAGGAATAAGAAACTCGTAAAGGAACAAGTTCCTTAAACTAAAAAAGGAAGATTAGTTGAATATATTCTTCAAGTACAGGGGAATGGTTGATTGTCATTTGCACTGGAACGTGTTTGGCACAAAAGAATCTTCACTTTGCCAAATTAAGGTCAGAGGAGTAGAGAATCATTCTTTACTTACAATCCGACGGGACATCGGAACATCATCACAACCTAACTTACTGCTCAACTACAATTAACTCAAGCAAAAGTGGGCTCAGCCAGAAAACATACATTTTCACAAGTCACAGAATGCACTTATGTTAAACTTGGATTAAGCTACGTTAACATTTCTGAATGAGAGATTGTAATTGTATAACAAAATAATAAACTAAAGGCCAAAGAAGTATCACATAGACATAATTCAAGTAAGTAATTTGAATAGTAAAGTATGTTTTAGCCATCTCACCTTCTCAGCCACAGCAAATGCAGCCTGCACAGGAGTCATTCCTTGAAAAGGAAGCAAAGCCGTTGTCAGCTCCCACAGCACAATTCCAAAGCTATAAACATCAACTTTCCGAGAACAAGGTTTCTCCTTGATCATCTCCGGTGCCATCCAACGATAAGTCCCCTTGTTTCCTTTCGTGTCCTGGCACTGCGTTTCAAGGCACGATGTGCCAAAATCCGCAACCTTGACCCTCATATCATCATTGAGAAGCAAATTATTTGACTTCAGGTCCCTGTGGATCACTCCTTGAGAATGAAGATACTCCATTCCCCGGGATATGTCAAGCGCTAACCTCAGAATCGTTTCAGTCGAAAGAGAATAAGGCTCCTTCTTGTTGAGATACATCCTCAGTGTTCCTTGTGACATATACTCTGTGATGATACAGTACACAGGTGGCTTTTTACAAGCTGCAATAAACTGGAACAAAAAAAAAAAAGTCCACCAATTTAGACAACATATACTATCAATTGATCTATAAACTTCTCGAATTTTGTTATTTTTCATTGGAGATTTTCACGAAACACTTTACCTGCACTATGTTGGGATGAAATAGCCGCGAAAGCAGAGCAACTTCAGACTTGAATTGCTGCTCAAGTAAGGTTCTGGTCTCCTCCCTCTGGTTTGGAATCCTCACCATTTTCACAGCAACAGCTCTCTGCTTGTAAATCCCACGGTAAATCCGACTGTGTGCTCCAGAAGCAAATTTGTTACCAATGAACAGCTGAGAAAGATCAGCAGTCCACTCCTCCTGGTCCTCCTTGGCCACCTCCCAAGTCTCCACATTTTCCGACTCCAATATCATCGACCATGACTCCAAGCTATCGAATCTCTTCCTCTCCATGCTGTCCATATCTGAATTATACTGGGTTTTCGACGTCGACGGATTTGGCAACGACTTGCCCTTCGACTTTCGGAGACGAAGTGCATGGAAACATGAGGTCGCCATTGGAAAAACCCTTTACAGAAAACTCTGGATTGTATAAAATTTATAGGAAGCTTTCTGGCAAAATAAACAATCAAAAGGAGTAATGATTTTCCTTCTGAATGTGTGAATTGATTTCAGGAAGTGCATGAACTGATTCCGAAACATGGGTCACATGGAAGAGTGGAAAACAGCAATGGGTTTTCATCAAGAACAGAAACAAGGATGTTGAAGCTTCAAAATTTTCAGAGAAGAAACAGAGAGATAAGAGAACCAGGAGACTATTTTCCATTAAAAAGATGAGCTTTCTTATGTGTGTCAAAGCATGAATGAGTGAACTGAAACCTCCTGATTAGAACATAGTGCATGGAGTGAGACATAATTTCCTTTCATATATGGTTTCAAGAAACTGAAGCGAAGGAAGATAGAATGCATGAAAACTCAGAGTTTGCAGATGAAGAGAGAAAAAGGGTTGCAGATTTTCTGATAGGATAAGGAGGATTAGGTCGTTTGGCAGTAGAAAGATGAATTCAGAGGCAGAGATTTCAGGGGTGGCTCGTGATTGCTTGGTTCAAAAGTAGTTTACTTTTATCATTTTCTTCTAGAGAGAGAAAGAGAGAGAGAGAGTTCGATACAGCTACTCTGTTTCTGTTGCAGATTCTTTTTAGCATCACCATGAATTGCTAAGTTTGCCACAGTGGCAGGAAAGGGTTTTGCTTCAGATTAATTGAATAAATGAAGTTGCTGTGTGGTTGGAAACTTTGGGATATATCCCCTTCTTCAACTGTAATTAACTGTAATGCCACTGCTCAAATGGCTTCAAGCCCATTAGACAAGTGGCATATATAGGTGGTGAGCTGAGTGGCAATCCAAAAGTGGCTGATAATGATAATCCAGATCACATTACATGTTCATTGTTCTATTTGATTAAGAGTTCTCTTTCTTTTTCTTTTGTAAAAAGAACTTGCATTATGCCACTATGGTGTTAAATAAGGTAGGCCTCATCATTTAGCCCTTCGGCCCTAAGTCTGCTCGGCCCGTAGGGCCGAAGCCCGACCCGGCCCTTGCATTAGGGCGGGCCGGCCCTACCCTTTTTCAAATAGGATCGGGTAAGCCGGTAAGGGTCATGCAAATGAAACCCGGCCCTACCCTACGGCCTGGCCCTAAAATTTATATTATATTTTTGTTATTTTCTATTACATGTGTATAAAACTATAGAAATATAGAACATTAGAACTTGTATTGAATTATTTCAATATGTCATATTAGAAAATGGGTCTTTTAAGTTGAGTCAGTCCATTTGAGGCCCAAAGGTATGAAGCCCAACTCGGATCCAAATCCAACTCAAGTAGGGCAAACCGCAAAACCTAGACGCTACGAAGTATCGAGATCGAGGTCTTCAGACAAAAGCGAAGACCACATCCGCCTCTCTCAAAACCCTCTCTTCCTTCAGACCTATACTCCTCCGCCGCCGGGCGGCTCCATCTCTCTCAGCCTTTATGGTTCCTTCAGACTTCAAAGTCCAGATCGCATCTCTCTCAGCCTCTCTATTCCTTCAGACTTGTCCAGATCGCCTCTCTCTCAGCGACTAGTCGGATCGAAGATCGAGGAGGAGTAGGCGACGTGAGATGAGGCAGAGGCTGTGATATTAACAGTGGGGAGATTCCGAAGCGAGCTGAGGCAGTTGAGTAGGCGACGTCGACTCACAAGCCACAAGTTGTGGACTTCTTTCCTGGTCTTCGGTATGCATCCACCGCTGACACACAAGGTGAGCACCTCGTTCCCGATTTTTGTTTGTTGGGTTAGAATCTCTCTCTGTCTCTCTCGAAATTTGACAGTTCTTCCTTGATTAATAATTCTCAGAGTGAAAATATATATCGGTGATCTCCTTTGCATCAGTATAAAAATGGTGACGGGTGGTGGTCAACAGCTATCCACTTGGTGAGGTAATCTCTCATCCCCGTTCAGTCATACACTCGGAATGGATGATTGCACTTGAACGTCCTAATTCAAACACCGAAGGGGTCGAGTCAATTGGAGATTAAGGAAAGGTGTGTGACTCTATTTTTTGGACCATATATGTTTTGTTTGTGTTAAAATTGAGGTTTCAATATACTTGTTTGCATTTGTTGCAGAACTGAAATATATGATGTTAAACTGAATGTAAAAGTGAAATATATGTCCAGAAGCAAGCTTTTCCCAGAAATATGTCCAGTTGTATTTATATATGTTGCTGAACTGAAATCCCACATAAATTAATTATATGGTTTTCTTTTGCAGGTTCTTTGTTTGGTTGCCATGAAAGATTACCACTCGTGAATTTTTGAAGACTTGATCATTTTTTGTATCACAGTGTCAAACATTGCTTATGTGCAAACCATGCTTCAATAGTTCAGTTTTTGTATCAAAGATTACCACTTCTTGTGAATTGATGAAGTCATGAAGTCATGATCAGTTTTTGTATCAAAGTGGCAAACATTACTTCATTTTTTGTAGCCTCAGTGGCTTACTGCCTCTGTGCAGTTTCATTTCAAGTATACTACTTGATTAGTAAGAATGTGAGATGTGTGAGATTTGTAGATATTTATAATTAAATCAGGTTCTCAAATCTCAAGTATTCAGTTTCATATATATATATATATGTGTGTGTGTGTGTATCTTTTTTTTTTTTTTTTTTTTTTCAGTTTGAGTTTATGTAGTTAGCAAAATTGTGTTTTGTGTGAGTCAAAATGGGCTAGCCATATCTCTTGATAGCTCTAAATGGTTAGTGGGCAAAATTGTCAATGGATATTTTCTATAGCTCTAAATGGTTAGCGGGCAATGGTCGTTCAATTGATTTTTGGCATGGTAATTGGCTTAATGGTTCAGTTGTTGACAAATTGGGTATTGACCATGAACTTGGCAAGTTATTATGTGCCAAAGTTTCTGATTTCATCAAAGATGGCTCTTGGTATTGCTCTACTAATTTATATGTTGATCTTGCTACACTTTGGTCAGAAATTTCAGCTATTAGACTTCCTTATTCAGACATGGAGGATAGGCTAGTGTGGTTGGATTCTTCTGATGGGAACTTATCTTTACCTATAGCCTATGAGTTGAAGAGGAGTAAACAAGCAATTGTTCCTTGGGATAGATGGGTTTGGCATCAGTGTTTTCGCCCTCGCAACTCTGTTACGTTATGGAAATTTCTTCATGGTAAGCTTTTAACAGATGATCTCTTGCTTCAGCGAGGCTTTTCTTTTGCTTCTATGTGCTCCCTCTGTCATGCATCGGTTGAGACAGCCCACCACCTTTTTTTTGAGTGCTCTTTTTCTATGAAGGTCTGGTCCGCAATTTTATCTTGGTTTAAAGTCACTACTCTTTTCTTGGATATATCCGCTTTCTTCTCTTACCCACTACAGCATGGTTTTGGTACTCAATTACAATTGCTTTGGTGGGGGATGATGGGAGCTGGCTTCTACTCTCTTTGGAATGCTAGAAATTCTATTCGTTTTGATGAGCGTCGCTTAACGGTTGATTATTTGATTCACTCTATCAAGCTGCAAATTCGAGAGGTTGACTCTTGGGGTTTTGGAATTATGCGTAACTCTGTAGATGAGCTTTGTATTTTTAGTGCTCTTGGAATCAGTGGTAGAGCCTCAAGAACACATCAAATTCATGAAGTAAATTGGCTTGCTCCTTGTGCTTTTCAATTAAAGGTTAATACTGATGGTGCTGCTCGTGGGACGCCAGGGCTTGCAGGCTATGGAGGTATTTTTAGTGATCACTTGGGCAATTTTATGGGTTGTTTTGCTGGTTCCATGGGTATTGCTACTGCCCTAGAAGCAGAGCTTCAAGCCATTATTCATGCAGTTACAATAGCATCAGGAAAAGGATGGAATTCTCTCTGGATTGAGTGTGATTCAGCGGTAGCAATTCACTTTCTTGCCACTAATAATTGCTCAGTCCCTTGGCGTCTATCTGTTGATTGGGTCAATTGTTGTACCATTCTCTCCTCTATGCAGATACGTTTTCACATATTTATCGAGAAGGGAATCAAGTGGCTGACTGCTTAGCTAACTATGGGGTGGATCATGAGGGGCATTATTGGTGGGACTCTTGCCCTCCTTGTGCTTCGGCTGCCTTTGTTCACAATCTGCAAGGTTTACCGAATTTCCGTATTCGTTAATTTTGTGGTGCTTGATAGACTTCATGAAAAGGTGGGTTTGGGTTATGGTGATTTCTGCTGCATGGTTGCTGATGAACTATAGGTGTGTTCCATATATGTGGTTGCTGCGTGGTCACATATATTTGCATGGTTACTGCATGTCCTTCTTCTTTCCATCAGTTTGTAACTATTGCTTACTGCTCATTTTGAGTACTTTACTTCATTTTGTTCTTAGAGAGGTTTTGGTTTATGTCCCCCTCTCTCTTCTTGTAATTTCTTTTCTTTTATTAATAACATAAAATAGAGGGATGGGCGGTGGGTTCCCGGTTGCGATTGCCCCCTTTCTTTCGGGATTGTGGGTGGCTGCCAGTCACCCCAAATTGGCTATCGCAGAGGAACTAATATCGCCTAATCCTCTATTTAATTTATAAAAAAAAATAAAAAAAAAATGGGCTAGCCCGGCCCGGCCTTTGCAGAATGGGCCATAAGGGCGGGTAAGGGCTTACGTATTGAAGCCTCGGCCTGGCCCTAAATTTTGTTGACTTAGTCAAAGCCCAGCCCGACCCTACCCTAAGCCCTAAAATTTAGGGTAGGGCTGGCCCTAGCCCGGCTCATGATGAGGCCTAAAATAAGGGTACAAAGGTTAGGCTAATGCCTTTTTTGTTATCACATGATAAGGAGGTCAGATCTGTTACGGGACACGACTATTTCACTAAATAATTTTTCGTTCACTAAAATTTGTTAGCAAATAAATCGAAGGTTATTTAACTTTTTTTTTTTTTTAATGAATTCCTCCAATAGTATTAAAGAATGAAGCAAAAGCTATAATAGTTGAGCCTTAAGACACATGTCCAACCTTAATCCATCCTCCGACTATATTCTAAGTCCAAGGGGAAAGAGTGGATGTGGGGAAGAAAAAGAAGAAAAAGTTCTTTTCTCATTCAAAATTGTAGGACCAACTCACCAAAGAATCAAGATCAAAGAAGGTTTAGCGTATACAGAAGTGAATAATGTTCCTGTACCAAGTTTAGTGTAAACATTACAAATATGATCTGTAATATTGGGTACATAGTCATGTAAAACCATAGTTACATGCTCACAACATATGCACAACAATCATAATAGGATTAAGGCTTACCTTCAGCAATAACAGTCATGGATTCCATCTTATGCAACTGCTAAACACGATCACTGAATATGGTCTTCTGTTACTTACCAACTTGCTTCTCAATGGACAGAACTTATGCAATAGTCGTGGTAGTAATCAGGGACCAATTCATCTGTATATATATGAGACTTAAACCTCAAGAAGCTTCCCATTAAAGCATTCCTTGTCGGTTTAGGTTTCACTATTAGATTCCTAATGTATCACAACTTATAGCCTTTCTTGTCGACTAAGCAATGGATTACTATCCTTAATGAATTGATACACTACTTCATTAAGTCACTAGTATTGATTCACTGTTTGTATCCATGTTAAACTAGGATTGATATTAAGCTAATCATCAATTACTTTATGATGATATGTGTTATGTCCATATTTGATCTTACAATCTCCCCCTTGGACTCACACATATCATGCTCGATGATTTGCACCAGAGAACATCAAAACCTACTTAACTTACTGAAGTGCGCGCCAGATAACAAACTCAAATCGAAAATCCATTCCAACATGGTCAGATCACAGTTACTTATGTAGAGCAAGAAACAGTATACATTTTAACAAAAATGCAGAGTTTCAAAACCACTAACACAAGCTTCTGCAATCTACATATGTTCAACCAGAAGTGATACAATATATGTTAATGTGTATCAACAAGTAAACATATATTAGGTCCTACTTTATGTTTCTAAAACCAGAAACTCAAGCAAATTTACTGAACACTGATGGCTTAAAAAATATTGCTTGAACCTTAACATCATGCTTCACATGATTTAAGTCATCTGATAGCAAGTATGATATTCAAAACAAGATGATAATTTCCAAAATAAAACAATAAAGCTGCAGCAAAATCATAACTGGAAATACCTCAAAAGTTTATTGATAATAATAAAATCTGTCATTACAAACAAGTTGTGATAAATAAAGTCAAAAGACCACAACTGAAAATACAAGAACTCAAAAAACCTTAGAAATTTAAATTGCTCCAACTGGACTAACTCTCTACTGAACCTAAGCATCTAAATTAGCTAAAACTCCAATGCTTGCTGTATGCTTCTGGAATGCTGCTACTGACATTGCCTTGGTGAAAGGATCTGCTAGCTGTGAATTTGTGTCAATACTCAAAACAGCTATTTCACCATGCTTTACCCTTTCTCTAACACTGTAATACTTTAAATCAATGTGTTTGGAATTATTTGATCTTTTACTGTTCTTGCTAAAGAAAACTGCAGCTTCATTATCGCAATAAATCACAAGTGTGTCTGCCACAATGTGACTTAACACTTTGGTCTGCATCAAGAAATTCCTGATCCAAAGTCCTTCACACACAGTTTCATATACTGCAATAAATTCAGCTTGCATGGTGGAGGTTGAAACTAGAGTTTGCTTCATGGTTTTCCAAGCAACTGCACCTCCTGCTAGCATGTACACGTATCCACAAGTTGACTTCTTGGAGTCTGGATAATTCCCTGCGAAATCAGAATCTGAAAATCCAACGAGGTTCAGATCCTCCACTTGCCTATAAACTAGCATGTGACTTTTAGTTTTCTGCAGGTATCTCAACACTTTCTTCCCAGCTACCCAATGTTCATGGCTTGGATTAGACTGAAATCTTGATAAAATCCCTACTGCAAAAGACAAGTCTGGCCTAGTGCAGACTTGTGCATACATGAGACTTCCTACAAGTCTAGCATAAGGCTTTGACTCCATATTTTCTTTCACAACATCACTTTTGGAACTTTGCTTCTTGGTTAGTTTATCTCCTTTGGACATGGGGACTTCTCCAGTTGCACACTTCTCCATACCAAATCTCTTCAAAACTTTGGTAATATAATTCAGTGACATGACCAGTGACAGGTACTTGACCAGTTACTTGGTCAGTGACATGACTAGTTACAGGTACTCGACCAGTGACTTGGTCAGATACTTGACCAGTTACATGGTCAGTGACTTGTCCAGTGACAGTTACTCGGTCAGTGACATGGTCAGTTGCTTGACTAGTTATAGGTACGTGATCAGTTACTTGGTCAGTTACTCGACCAGTGACTTGATCAGTTACTTCTTGTTCTAAAGGCAATGCTACGCTTATATTCTCATCCGACACAATTTCCTCAAAATCTGAGGATAAATCCTCAAGGTTTGTATTGTGAACTTTTTCACTTAGAAACTTTACTTGATGTGTTTCAAAAATTCTAGGTGAATGATAAGCAGAATATAATTTATAGCCTTTAGATTTATCTGGATAACCTATAAAATAGCAACTAACTGTCTTAGGATCAAGTTTATTCAAGCTTGGATTATAAATCCTAGCTTCTGCATGGCATCCCCAAACATGGCAGTGATGAAGACTAGGTTTCCTGCCACACCAAAGCTCAAAAGCAGTATTTTCTATGGCTTTGCTAGGTGTTCTGTTGCAAATATAATTTGCAGTTTTTAAAGCCTCACCCCACAGAAATTTAGGCAAACCTGTTGTACACATCATGCATCGAACCATGTTCAAAAGAGTCCTATTCTTTCTCTCTGCAACACCATTCTGTTGTGGGTTATAGGGTGTTGTATATTGAGCTTTAATTCCATTGTCTTGTAAAAACAAGGCAAATGGACCCTTTTGTTGGCCGGATTCAGTGTACTTGCCATAGAACTCACCTCCTCTATCTGATCTTACTGTTTTGATTTTCTTTTCTAGTTGATTTTCTACTTCAGACTTAAAGATTTGAAAGGCTTTCAATGCTTGTGCCTTTTCTGAAAGTAGATAAATATAACTGTATCTAGAAAAGTCATCAATGAATGTGATAAAATACACATTTCCACAGATAGTTTGATGCCTAAATGGTCCACATATATCAGTGTGTATGAGTTCTAATAAATTTTGGCTTCTATATGCAGTCTTCTTTCTAGTATTAGTTATTTTTCCCTTAAAGCATTCAACACAGTCTGTTAGATCAGAAAAATCAAGTTCATTTAGGATGTTGTTTTTCACCAAAATTTTCAGTCTCTCTTTTGAAACATGGCCGAGTCTTCTATGCCATAAAAATGCAGACTTTTCATTTAGTTTGGTTCTTTTAACACCTGTTAAAGTGCTAGTACTGTTAGTGTTATTTTCAACAAGTAAAATTTCTTGTTGAGCCATTGAACAATTTAACTGTAAATAATCATTCATAATAACACCAGAACCAATTTGAACAGAATTTTTTAGAAATAAGAATTCCATTACTATCCATAACAAGTCTACAACCAGATTTTACTAAAAGAGAAAACTGAAACCAAATTCATTCTCATGGAAGGTACATAAAAAACATTGTCCAGAACTAATAATTTTCCTAATCCTAAATCGAGCTTTAAGGTTCCAATAGCCTTGACTGCTACTCTCATGCCATTTCCTACACACAGGTTCACTTCATCACTTTTTGAGATTCTCCTCCTTATGAATCCCTGCAAAGAATTAGTAATATGAATAGGTGAGCCTGAATCTATCCACCAAGACTGTGGTTCAACATTTATAAGATTAATTTCTAAGGAAAAAACTGTATTAGAAAAAATCTTACCCTTTTTGGCTAACCAGTTCTTATAGCCAGTGCAGTCCTTTTTCATGTGTCCTACTCTTTTGCAAAAGTAGCACTTGAACCTGAATGGCCTGTTTTCCTTGGCCACTACAGCTGTTGAACTCTTAGTTATGGCTTTGGTAGGCTTGAGCTTATTCTGGGGCTTTTTCCTTTTAGGCTTCTCAATGAGGTTAATGGTTGTAGCAGGTTCCTTTTCTTCCTTGATCCTAGATTCCTCATCCACACAGATGGATATAAGTTCATCTAGAGTCCAGTTTCCCTTTTGAGAGTTGTAACTGGTCCTAAGATGACTAAAACTGTTAGGCAAGGAATGTAGTGCATAATGCACTACTTGCTCATCCCTAACCCCCATTAAGAGTTCCCTGAGTCTGCCATTTATATTGATCATCTTCATAATATGTTCTCTAACTCCCCCTGAACCCATGTACTTCAAATCATGAAACTCCTTGGTTAGCCTAGCTGCTTCTGCTTTTTTACTTTCTTTAAACTTAGCACCTATGAGTTCCAGAAAATCTGATGCTAGCTCAGGCTCTTCTATACTTCCCCTGACAGTCTTAGACATAGATGTTCTGATGAGGTTCTTAGCCATTCTATTGGATCTATGCCACTTCTTGTAAAGGTCAGTATCTTTCTTGGTGCTCTTTTCATTTAACTCTTCAGGCTTATCCTCAGTAAAGCAGTAGTCTATGTTCTCATGCATTCCCATATAATTTTCCACAGAGTCTAGCCAAGCTCTATAGTTGGTTCCAGTTAACATCAAGACACTGTTCAAGTTCATGTAAGAGTTACCTAAGGAGCAAAACAAAAGTTCGAGTGAGTTCTCAGTTTGTAAAGAAAATATGTTTAAGTTTTCTGTGTTTTATTTAGCTTTAAGTAACCAAAACAAGAACATACAGAAAACCTAAACAACCATACTTGCATTCATGTCAGTCCATAACAAAAACAATATTAAGCATCACTTTTGAGCAGAAACTTAATATCCTGGAGTTCTTTATCAATATGCCATGTTCAATGAAAACAAGTTATCCAAAGAAATTTATCCACATCTTTAGACAGAAGAAAAATTTCTAAGTATCCGAATTTATTTTCATCAAGCATGCATACTGCTGTTTTGTATTCTAAAACCACACTTGACCACTTCTTTGGAAGATAAAATTGAAGCGTAGTTTTAAAACACAAAACACAATTTCAGTTTTGTTACTCGATCAGGTACAGTTACTTGGTCAGTTACTTGACCAGTTACACGTACCTGATCAATGTTTTCTGCCAACATCAATGAAGGATGCTTTGTGCATCATAATCACTTATGCCAACAGAAAACCACAAAACATATGAGCTCTTTTACTTTACATTCTATCCAGATTCATCCTTGTAAGAAAGTTAAGCTCTTGTATCTGTCAATTTTAATAACGTGTAAACAAAATCTGGGAGATTTTTGTTCTTCATACAAGTTCACACAATCACAGATACAATACCACATCATCAATCAATTCAACATGCATATTCAAGCATAACCAAATTGGTTCGATTCCAAGAAACCACAGAACAATCAAGAAATTGTAAATTTCATCCGGTCACCATCTACTCTAGCCTAACGCACGCCGGGAATGCTACTAGGGTTCTTGGGCACAATCAAAACTTTAATTATCATGCTATGAATCGAAAACAATTTTCACAGAAAAACCTGTTTTTGCTTTTTCCCCAATTTGCTGCTAAAAAAAAAATCATAGCGGAAGCGTGAATTTTATAATTAACCAGATGCAACAGTCGACTTAAGTAACTTACCTTGATCAGGTACCTGACCAGTTACTTGGTCAGTTACCTGGTCAGTTACTTACTTGGTCAGGTACCTGATCAGTTACATGACCAGTGACTTGGTCAGTAACCTGATCAGTTACTTGACCCGTAAAGCAAAAACCCTTAAAAAAATTTATGTTTGTTTTGCAAAACCCTAAAACGATTTTTCATATTTGTGAGCCTATGCTCTGATACCAATTGTAAAACCATAGTTACATGCTCACAACATATGCACAACAATCATAATAGGATTAAGGCTTACCTTCAGCAATAACAGTCATGGATTCCATCTTATGCAACTGCTAAACACGATCACTGAATATGGTCTTCTGTTACTTACCAACTTGCTTCTCAATGGACAGAACTTATGCAATAGTCGTGGTAGTAATCAGGGACCAATTCATCTGTATATATATGAGACTTAAACCTCAAGAAGCTTCCCATTAAAGCATTCCTTGTCGGTTTAGGTTTCACTATTAGATTCCTAATGTATCACAACTTATAGCCTTTCTTGTCGACTAAGCAATGGATTACTATCCTTAATGAATTGATACACTACTTCATTAAGTCACTAGTATTGATTCACTGTTTGTATCCATGTTAAACTAGGATTGATATTAAGCTAATCATCAATTACTTTATGATGATATGTGTTATGTCCATATTTGATCTTACAAGTCATACATGATACATCGTGGACATTGATGTACGAATGACAATTGCCTACTTCCAAACTATCATCGCAAGATTATCTGATTTTGATTCTAAGAAGTATTAGTGAAGGCAATTGTTTTCTAATCTGTGTCTATTCAATGAAGTATTCAACAACTCTAAATGTTGAAGCAAATTCTTTGACGAGTTTACTTTAAAAAATTCCAAAAAAAAAAAAAAAAGGAAAAATAAAAACGTTAAACATGACCTCACTGGCAAAGTCATAAGAGATAAACTTCTCGTATCCACTATTTGGTATAGTTTAAGAAATAGTATTCAGTGCATCAATGTCCTTATGCACTAACAGAAATGAACGACTATATAACATCAAGTACATTATTTTATTATTAAAAAAATGTCTATAAATATCAACGACTTAGATTTACTGGAATTGCTTATTCACTTGCACCGTTGGTGCATCGAAATTTTTTTCATAATTTAAAATTATGCATTTTATTGAAGTAATTATAATCAGAGGATGTTGAGATCTACAAAATTGCATTGACCACACCCCTCAATGGTCCAATTTGGCTTCCATTGGTTCACGTCTCTCCGTATACTAGTATACTTCGTAATCACTTGGGTTTTCTAAGACATGATTAGATATAGATACCCAAGTAAAGTTTGTAGCTAAAAAGAGCTTTCCCATAAAATGGTCTCCTACTTTGCATCTCTGTGTTGTCAATTTCGAAACCGTTCACTACACCTTGAGAAAAGTTTCGAGAGGATTGATGTGTCCTCGTGAATGTAGGTGATAATTCATGCAATGCCCTCATAGACATTACTGCATTAATAGGATCTTCTACAAGAAAATAATTTAACAACCCTTCTATGGTTTTAACAACCCTTCTAAATATGGTCTTCTTCATATGTCATATTCGAATTAAAGTAAATATCATCGATGAATAAAGTGATAACAGTAAGAAATGAAAAACTCGTCGCGAAATAATGGGAGTTGTATTAGAGCTAGTATGTTGCAACCTGAATATTCAAGTTAAACAAACTAGTTAAAAGACCATAGTAGAAGATGATATATAGGGCAATGAAATCAGATCATCCCAAGTTGAGAAAATGAGAGGTACCTATGAACGTCAAATACAAAAATTTCATGCATAGGGAAATGAAATCAGATCACCTCAAGTTGAACCAAATCCTTTGAAACTTTGGGCTAAGCCCAAATATTCAAATGGGCTTTAAATATGAGTCATGAAATTAGATTAGGACTTGCCTAATTTGACCCAAAACCAACTATTTTTGTCATAAACAAACATGAAATTTGGCTCTTTCCAAATTGAGGTCCATCCTAGGACCCAATATTAAGGAAAAGAAGAAAATCAACTTCATAAGAGTGACTGATTTGATATAATACTGTCCATCCCCAATCATATCATATGCTCCATATTATTTGAACAGGATCTTAATTTTGAAGAAGATGACGTTTTACTTGCTAAAACAACCTCATTATGGTACTCTCTCTTGTTGCACCGACAATCCCATTTCCCATAATTAGCTAAGAAAGTTCCCAATTTGCTATATTTAATCATGCTTAACAATACGTGAGATAATTAAACCTCAAAAAAGATCCTAGTTTGTGATAGTTTATTAACCAAACCCCCTTCATAACTTTCATTTAATAATTCATATTGATACCTAATGCATGCATGACCTCACGCCTAAGGTTTCTAGTATAAATTAGTGTATATATCACCTACTAATCTGCTATATATAGTTTTATTGAACAACTAATCATAAAGATAATACTAGAAGTTGATCGTCATGATCCATGATTATTAGTTAGAGCATTAACTTCAAATTGGTCAAGAAAGATATGCCAATTAGATTTTATATATCGTTCTGGTATTGTTTATCTAACAGAATTATATAAAAAAGTGAAGTCCAAACTTGATCCCTAAACTAAAAACTTAGATTGATAATAGAACCGGTCAAATTTGGTTCGATTATTAAAAGAAAAAAAAATGATAAAAATCTTGTTATACATTTTGGTTTATATATGAAGTTATGTAAAAGTTAGTTTAAGAACCTTTTCTTTTAAAGAAGTTTTAAGCAGATTCTTTTTATATTGTTTGATCGGCTTTAACATAAAAGAATACTATGCAAAACATCGTCAATTTGATGATACAGATAAGTTTGAACCTACATAGAGCTAAAAGCCTAAAAAGCAAGCTCTCAATTTCAATCTTCAAAGAAGAATAAAGAACTAAAAGGGGAGATGCAAAGCTACTACAGAAGCTAACGCAATTTCATAAAATGCAGCCAAAAAAACGTAATTTCCAAATAAAGATGCAAACAAAGAAATCCCTTGCAAAAGGAAAAGTGGACAAGCTTTACCACCATAGCAAACTATCCAATGCTACGTCTGGGCCTGGCCCACTGCTATATCGTGACGGAACTAGCCTTCAAAATTTGGTAAATTTAGTTTTGGAGAAATAAAATTAGCTGCCAAGTTTACCACCATTCAATTCACCACCAACAAAATACTCACATTCACTCACGAATCAATCACCTAAACTATAACCGTTTCATTTATGTAATGTTAGTTTTACGACTATATAATATTTTTTGGGCAAAGAATTGTGACATATGATATTGTCCGATTCATTAATTTTCATAATTTAATTTATAAGTACGTGTCGTTTGAGTGACATTCTTGACACTTAAAACTGTCTCATAATCTGAAGTGAACGATTGTATTCAAAAATTATTCGGACTTAATGATTACAATAAAGTTTTTGCGAAGCTCACAGTATAAGACATCTGTTCGTTTTCTTCTCCATCTCCATCTCCGTCTCCGTTTACAACTTTTGGAGACGGAGGCGCATCAATGCAATTTCCGACATTGCCCTTTCAACATCTTTGCTCCTAAAAGTCAGACTCAAGAACCACAAGTTGTGACAGCGACGCCCCTTCTGGGAGGAAAACCACTGTTAACTCCCTCTGTGTTGCGCAAGGAAAAGAGCACCAATTGGTTGGTGGCCTTCATCACCGTCCATCACAATCTGATCCAACGACGGCCGGGTCCCTTTCCGGTACGGACAGTGGGGGCCCATCAGTCGGCGTCCCGGTTTACCGGTTACATAGTTTTGGAAGTATTAACAGTCCGTGCCACCGACTGCATTAGAGAGAGGGTTTTGAATTTTGATCTTGTTCCATAGTTAGAATTAGGCACTGGATTTCATATTAGGAAAATGTATCAATCTTTTAAGATTTTCTGCCAAAGCATATCTAGGCTGGGAGACCCCATGACAATTTTCATTTCCTTCTCTCTCTCTGGCCAATTGAATTTAGTGGGTCTAGCTCTAACTCCATGAACATTGACTGTGACAGATCATACCCAGATCATTTGCAGATTGGAGAGTAATTGCCCCATTGGATTGTTTGTTTCTGGATTTTGACTCTCGTGGCAAGAGCAAAAATTTTACTCCATAAAAAAAAATGAGGTGGAGAAATTTTGATAACAATTGTTTCCTAACTCAGTAGGAAATTTTTATTCGGATTGTCTTACTAATACTAATAGGCTTGTCCGATTGATCAATCAATAATAAACAGTAAAATATTATATCAAGCTATAAATAGCTGTTGGACTTTCTGATTCGTCTGACAAGAGAAGTCAAGTCTGATTAGCCTAATCCACCATCTAGAAATGGAGACTATAAGAAAGCAACCGGATCGATATTTTTTTTCATGTTCATCAACACCAACACCCAATGTAGATCTTTTCATGTGAAATAAATACATGAAATAATTGGACGCTCACACAATTTTCTTTGTTTTTTGCAGAGACGCTTAGTCCGATCGCCGCCGCGGGCGGTGTGGTAGTGGTGGGTTTGTGGACGGTTAGAGCTGGCGGGTAAAAAGGTAAAATTAAAGACTAGTAAGTATAGTGAGAGTGGGACGTGGACATAATGACACATTAAAGCTATCAAACTTAATCAGGTGATTAACATGGGCTGTAGTGCTGTACCGTTATTTGAAGACAGCGGGGGTACCCACGTCATTATCACAAAGCCTCAGCCCCATTTCCGTCATTTGAGTTCAGCACCTTCCTCTCCCCACACTCCCTCTCTCTCTCTCCTTCACAGCTCTCCACCATCACCATTCACTTCACACAAACTCTCCCACTATCTCTCTCTCTCTTCTTCTTCTTCTTCTCTGCTAACACTGCACTATACTACTGCGACCTGTAATGGGTTCTCGAATCCCATCTCACCAGCTCAGCAACGGGCTGGTGGTGTCGGGTCCACCCGAGCAGTTCAAGGAGCGGCCGACAATGGGCTCACGCGCCATGCCTTACACCGGCGGTGACGTCAAGAAATCCGGGGAGCTCGGGAAAATGTTCGACATCCAAATCGGGGACCACCCACCTCCGTTGAAGCCCTCCCGTCATTCCTCTTCCTCGCAGCACAACAGCGGATCGGTCCGATCAGGACCCAATTCGGGTCAGATATCCAAGAAATCGTCCGGGCCCATGACGCCGCAGCTTCAGCCTACTGGGCTCATCACCTCCGGCCAATTGGGCTCGGGCCCGCTCCCCAGCGGGCCCAGGAGGTCGTCGGGACAGCTGGAGCAGACGGCGTCCATGAACAACAAGAAGGTGGTGTACGGGTCGGCGGTGACGGCGCTGAGCGATGACGTCAAGGTGAATTTTCGGGTTTCGAAGGCGGTGGTGTGGGTGTTCATGGTGGTGGTGGCGATGGGTTTGCTGGTGGGAGGGTTTCTGATGGTGGCGGTGAAGAAGTGGGTGATATTGGTGGCGGTGGCGCTGGTTTTGGTGCCGGTGGGGGTGGTGATTGTCTGGAATTACGTGTGGGGGAAGCGAGGGTTGCTAGGTTTTGTGAGGAGTTACCCTGATGCTGAGCTCAGAGGAGCCATAGATGGGCAGTTCGTCAAGGTTACTGGGGTAATTTCACTCCCATCACTCTCAGTTGCTGTTGTTATTTTATTTTGCAAGATTTTGAGCTTGCTGATGCATATATATATATGCTTGCTGAAAAGTGATTAAAAATTTTGTTTGGGAGCTCAGTGGTCAATTTTTAATTTTGACGATATTCTTATGTATATTAATATAGAGGGGTTTGATTATTGTTGGCACTTGTGTAAGGGAATCTGGGTTTGAGACTTTGAGCAGCTTTGATTATAAAAATTTATCATGATAAATGCGATTAGCTGGACCTTGAATTTCATTTGGAGCATAGTTGTACATTAGTTTCTGATTGGAGCAATTTATTATAATTAGAGTATGGTTATTTCGTTGCCTTTATGTTAAGCATTTAGTCCTCTTCTGTGGTTGTTTTCATCTCTACTAATGAGTTGTGGATATCTATTTATGTAGGTTGTTACCTGTGGCAGCATTCCTTTGGAATCATCCTACCAAAGGGTACCTAGGTGTGTATATGTTTCCACAGAATTATGTGAAACTCAAGGATGCGGTAGCAAGTCCACAAATAAAAAATCTAATCATTCAGAGGTTAGTTGTCAGACTCTTTGTGCTTATATGCTCCGCGTATATTGAGTTTCAAAGTTTGCTTAATGATGACTTATGATAAAGATTTGAAAAGGTACTGTACTCAATCAGACATGTCTTTTTCTTAGAAAAATAAATCAGACGTCTTTATGTTTGAAAGCCTGAGGAATGCTTATTGTGCGCCTTGCGAAGTAGACACAATAACTATATGCATGCATAGACATGTCTATTTAGTATATTAAGTTGAGCTTTAGGCATGCGGTATTTTGAACCAGATTAAATCAGGTTATGACCTTATAAAACACATGAATATGGTCAGGTATAGCTTGCACCTACATATTCATCCGTCATTTTGCTACCTTAGTCAGTGTGCAAATCATTTGAAATTCTTGCATAAACTATTATCAAGGGGATAATACGTTTTCCACATACATTTCTAATGTCTTCTATTTACCTTTAATCAGGTTCATTTGTTCAGAGAAAGCATCATCTATTCTCTGATATGAGAAAGTAATTTATGTTGTCCTTTTGAACAGAAATATGTGGCTGATTTCTACATATCGGACTTCCAATCTGGGCTAAGAGCATTAGTGAAGGCGGGATATGGGGCCAAGGTTGCGCCATTTGTTAAACCAGCCACTATCGTGGATGTGACTAAAGAAAACAGAGACCTATCTCCTAGTTTTTTACGCTGGCTCGCTGAGCGCAACCTCTCTAGTGATGACCGTATAATGCGCCTTAAAGAAGGGTATACCACTTTTCTGTTTCCGCTTTCCACCCTGTCAACCTTTTGCATGGTTAGAGACTCCTAATAGTGTTCTAACTTGTAAAGTGAACTGGAACTTGCATGCTTTGTGATGTACTATTTTTCCAATTTATTATAGGCTTTTGAGATATGTTTCTTCTGTAATCTTTATCAGGTATATTAAAGAAGGAAGTACTGTAAGTGTGATGGGGGTTGTCCGACGCCATGACAATGTTGTCATGATTGTTCCTCCAGTGCAGCCTGTCTCGACAGGCTTTCAATGGTTACGCTGCCTTCTCCCAACGTATGTTGAAGGTCTCGTTCTGACATGTGATGATACTCAGGATGCTGATGTGGTTCCTGTGTAGATACAGTTCCATCATAGTTTTGTTTGGAAGTGGATTTTGCAAGTAAAATTTGAAGGGTGTACTGTGGGAAAAGCACGTACCACCACAAGCGCTGAGGTACATATGTAATTTTCGCCTAAAGTTGCAGGGCAGAAAGACTGAGGATCACGTACTAATCAAGGTTAGCACACTCACGACACTCGGGGATCAGTATGCTGTAAATTGTGAAGCTGGTAATGCTATGCTTAATGGCGAAGTGATCTATATCTACTACTACCCTCAAAAGAAGTTCCCACGCCCTAGATGATGTAATGTACATAAGTCATACTCTTAGCGTGCCCAAAGGGGTTCGGAAACAGTTTGTTTCTTCTGATGCTCAAATTTAGCACAAAAAGTAGAGTGAAGTTTCTGTGGTTTTCTTTTTCATTTTAAGTATCTGGAATCTTATTGGGTAATCTGTATTGTTTGTAGCCATGTGATTAATGTTAATATTATTGTAAGCAATAAGCATGGCATGTATCCTACTGCTTCCTGTCTAATCTTGTATAATTTGTATGTGCCAACAAATGCCAGAAGTATATATATTTTCAGTGGCCAAAATAAGCTCTTACCAGACTTATATTGAACCAACATGATTTCAATTATTGAGTGGGGAACCCTTCAAATCTTCAATTCCTCCCCTTTCTTTTCAAAAGATTTAAACTAAAATGGGCCGACAGCGCAACATGTTAAGAGCCGTTCTGCCAGAGGAAAATACTCTAAAGAGGAGACATAAATGAAAATTGCTACATTTTACTTATTGAATTTGCTAATGATGAATATTATTGATGTTTCCGCCAAGGTTCAACACTGATAAAGTGTGTTCATGTAACTTCGAAAGCATTGATAAAGAGGGGAACTAGTCTACTCTACTAGAGCCTTGACGGCATCCCTCCAGCCACCACCAGAGTTTCTCCTGTAATGTAAGAAGCATCATCAGATGCCAAAAAGGCAGCGGTAGCAGCCATGTCTCCAGTTGTACCAAGCCTTTTAAGTAGCGTCTTGTCCTCGAGCTCCTTCCTCTGCAAAACATTACCCAAATCGAGTAGGTCAGGTAGGAAAATGCCCAAGATTCTTTGGAACAATACCCCAATGTGGCCTATTCCATACATATTCTTACCACAGCAGCAGTTCTTGTGATGTATGAAGCAAAGTTTGTAGGCACAAAACCAGGAGCAATACAATTTACACGAGTATCTGGGGCCATTTCATCCGCAAGGGCCTAGAGTAAGATCATCAAAGAATAAGCAGACAAACATGTGTGCTTGTGGAATTGTTGCATAATTAAATGAGGTAAAACACGAACCATGAAAATATACCTTAGTTAACCCAAAAAGGGCTGTTTTAGTGACTCCATACATTGCCATGGAAGCTGGTGGTTGGAAGCCAGCAATTGAGGATATGAGAATAACAGAAGAACCTTTCTTCAAGTGAGGAGCTGCTTCCTATTAAATTACCAAGTAGCATCAAACCTTGCCTATTTCGCAAAAGATTTATGCACATGGAAAATGCGGACAGGATAAAAATGAACACGCAGCTGGTCAATATATCTTCCTATAGCAAATTACCTTTAGAAGAAGTATAGAAGCTTTGACATTTATTTCCCATAGCTTGTCAAGAACAGACTCTTGGGTTAGCAATATCCTCTCAACTGATGGATTGGCAGCAGCATTTGACACTACGACATCTATCTTTCCATATTTCTGCAAATAAACCAGTAGTCTTCCATCATTTAACAGCATAACATTGAAGAATCATATGAAACTGTCACAGCAACTTAATATAAGGAAAAAAAAAAACCATCCCATCATAGATTTTAATCACAGTACCAAGAATAGTGCCTTAACCTAATACTGAGTGCAAGATCAACAGTCTTGTTACCTGCACAGTCTTGTCTATCAGATTCTTCCTTTGCTGCTCATTAGACACGTGACAGACGACTCCCAAAGCTTCAATTCCTTGCGCTTTAAGTTGATCAACCGCTTCATCCACGTTTTTCTGCAATCAATTTGATCAAACACATAACCAAAAATTCAAACCAACATACCCACACGAAACCAACACAAAACTTGAAACTCAATTTCCAACAGAAATGATATGATAACAAGCAAATCATGATTCAAACTTCATAGCATTTAGCTCAACTGAAACTGTGCCTGTTCCAACCAGTTCCGCTAATAACCACACAAATTATTACAATAACGATATGCAAGATTTCAATAGCTTTTCTAGTTAAGGATGAAAGTAAATCCAATTCCATAGAACAGAACAGTCAAACTGAATAAAGAAGAAAACTTGATGGAGCGAAACACAGATTACAATTGCGTATGAATTTCTGAAAAGGTGGAATTCGAACCAAACCTGCTTGCGGGAGGAGATGACGACGGAGGCGCCTTCGAGGCCGAGTCGCTCGGCGATGGCGAAGCCGATGCCCTGAGTAGAAGCGGTGACGAGAGCTACTTTGCCGACGAATCTCTTTCCGATCGTCGTCTTCTCCATTTTGGGTTTTTGCTTGGGTTTCTCCGGAATCAAACGGGTAATTGTTGTCTTTAGCTAAAGCAGGATGAGACCGCTTTGCTCATATTAACAGATTTATTGCCTCCTTCCTACCCGAATTATTACAATGGTTACGGAATATACCTTATGGTAAAAACAACGTCACTCTTTCTTGTTGACTGCTTATAAATATCAAAAACAGATGATAAAATTCATAATTCTTGATTCTTTTGGGCAAGATCTTGATCTTGCATTCTTCATTTGCAAACATATAAAACAATGCCTTCAAATAGGTAATTACTTGAAGTGATTATATTTTCATGTTTAATGGTGATTTTGGTAATGAAGAAGTCGTTTGATTTGTGTGTGTCCGCTTATATTTTGATTTTTTATGTGAAGATTTGGCCGAGGCACTATTTGTTGGCATAAGTTGTATATAAAATTGAAGTTTTCGCCTACGCAAACTCCTTACATGAGGGTGATGTTTTTATGTGAAGATTTTGCCGAACAGATATTCTAAGTATTTTTTTTTTCTATAAGGTTTTTATTTTCATCTAGGATTCGTCGTTTTTTTTTTATCAAATTAGTTTTCAACATTCATACCGCTCACAATTTCAATAGGGTAATTGTCTCATGACATGAGCCATTACATTCCAAAATGAAACGTGGACAGCTTGTCAAGCTATTAGAGTATTAGAGAGTGATTTTTCATAAATAGATTTAACACACAATATCATGTATATTGATACAGAAGTGGCAGAAACAAATTTATCACACACTAATTCGAAAAAAGAAGAAGAAAAAAAAAACAAATACATCACACACCTGACACCTCTACTTCAGACAAAGAGACATTTGGAATTGAAAATGCAGTCAGATGTCCAATCCAGCATAAAAAATCCAAAACTTTCAGCATCAAGCCTAAATTTTACTTACTGAAGTTGCTAATGGTGAATCTTACTGATGTTATTTCCTCCAAGGTTCATCACTGATAGTGTGTTCATGTAACTTCTAAGGCAGTAACAAACGCATATACAAAGAGGGGAACTAGTCTACTAGAGCCTTGTTGGCATCCCTCCAGCCACCACCAGTCCACCAGAGTTTGTCCTGTAATGTAAGAGGCATCATCAGATGCCAAAAATGCAGCGGCAGCAGCCATGTCTTCAGTCGCACCAGGCCCGGCCCTGCCCAAGGGCGGCCTTGGCGACGGCCCAGGGCACAAGAGCAAGTGGGGGCACACAATTTTTATATATACAACTATACATATATGTACAAACAGAAATATATATATATATAATTGTATATTTAATTATATAAAATTATATATGTATGGAATGGAACGATAGTGGAAGAAAAATTTTAAAAGTAGAGAAGGGAATGAGAAAGTGTCTGCCATTTGGTATTAATTTATAGTGGTATCCGAAGAAAAAGCCCCAAATGTAGGGAAAGGAATGGAATAGTGCCGGGCATTTGGGCACCTAGGCCATAGCTTTATTGAGAATTGGTATCATGCCTCTGAAAAGCATATTGCCGGCAAAACTGCAAGAGACCAAGAGTCATAGCTGTCTTGCTCTCTCCCTCTCTCTCCCAAGTTCGAAACGTTAAAACCCAGCAAGTGTTTTCTTTAAATTGGTTGCAATGACTACTCAATTCCAGATTTCCATTTTCCAGGTATTGTTCTATGCTCCACTGTTTATCAATTATCATTCAAAATGATTTCTGACAACCTACTCATTCATCAGTTTTCGATTTTTGATTTTCAATGTTAGGTGCAATTAGAAGTTGGATATGCAAGTCAATCTCGATCAGAAAAGAAAAAACAAGAAGGAAAAGGATTGATTCCAGATTTCCAGATTTCCAGGTTTTATTGTTCTATCACTTCTATGCTAGTGTGTATCATTCAAAGTTTAGACTGTTTAGTATTTTGGCTTGCTTGTTTGAGTTTTGTCTAGCTAGTTTCAATAATGTTTCCTCCGAAACAACTCTCAGGTTCTCAAAAAAGAAAAAGAAAGAAAAGAGAAGAAGAAATTATTCAATCTCAACGGGGATCTTTACATAAATATTTTGTTACAGAAACAAAAGAATCTATTGAAAATCATGTTGAGAATTTAGTAAATGAACCTAAACTACAAATTCACTCTAATGAGTTTGTAGAAAATCTGAATGAGGTAAACGAAGAACTTGATGATATAGGTGAAAATGAAAGTGACGAATCAGAAAATAATGAAAATCCTTGCCATGATGAAGTTATTGCCAATGAACTTGAGTGCTTGAAATCATCAGCTGATTTGAATATTTTTGATCCTAGAGTTTGGGATTGTCTAGATTCAAAAATGAGAGACTTGCTTGTAGAAAAAGGACCTATTACAGAAACTAATATCAACTTTCCTAAGGATGAATTAGGTCGGCACTTTTCCTCTGAGTTTTATGTTCGAAAATTACCAAATGGTGAATCTCTTGATAGAAAATGGTTGATTTACTCAAAAAAGCTGGATAAAGTTTTTTGTTTCTGTTGTAAACTATTTAAAACAGCTCGCTTGAGAAGTCAATTAGCAAGTGAAGGGATAAGAGATTGGATGATGATGAATTGAAAAGCTGTTGTTTGAATCTTGAAAATGCTTTGAGAAATGGTGAGGGTTCTGATATTGATGTGAAATATTTGCTTATGAGTTATAAATTTTGTAGGAGATGTTGCCGAATGAGGCATATGAAACAGATAGGCCTTGGACATCCATTCAAATTATGGAGTTTGCAAAGAAAATGGATATGTTTCCAAGTGTTATGGTTGCCTACAGGATTTTATTGACTATACCGGTGACTGTAGCATCCGCTGAAAGAAGTTTTTCAAAATTGAAGTTATTGAAGTCTTATCTTCGGACTACCATGACTCAAGATAGACTGAATGGATTAGCGATTTTAACCATTGAAAGAAATATGTTGGCAAATGTTGACTACGAAAAGATAATTGATGATTTTGCTTCAAGAAATGCAAGAATACATCATTTTAGATGATTTGTAAACTTTTTTATACGGGTTTTTGGTTTTATGTCGACCCTGTTGTGTAATGTTTCTTTATGTAATAGAGTATGACATTTGAAAGAATCATTACATGTCTATTATTCTAGGCTAGTTGGGCACAAAAAAAAAATTTCGCCCTGGGCATCAAAAAGCTCAGGACCGGCCCTGAGTCGCACCAAGCCCCTTTAGTAGAGTATGCTGCTCGATTTTTTCCCTCTGCAAAACATTACCCAAATCGAGTCAGTGACAAGAAAAATGGCCAAGATGCTTCGGACCAATACCCCAGTGTGGCCTATTCCATATATATACTTACCACAGCGGGAGTTCTTGTGAGGTATGAAGCAAAGTTGGTAGGCACAAAACCAGGAGCAACACAATTTACACGAGTATCGGGGCCATTTCAGGCTAAGTAAGATCATCAAAGAATAAGCAGACAAACATGTGTGCTTGCGGAATAATAAATCAGGTAAAACATGAACCATGTAATTTATACCTTAGTTAACCCAAGAAGGGCTGTTTTAGTGACTCCAAACGGGTAGTTGTTGTTTTTAGCTAAGCAGGACGAGCCCTAAACCCTAAACATAATCAATATCTTCGTCTGCTTTCTCTGGAGATTGATGACCTCCCAGCAAGGTCTGCTTTTATTCATGCATGAGTGCCAGCTTTAATAGCTCTTTGTGGCTGTTTGGTTTCCCTTCCCTTATTTTCTTTAGTTTGTTGTGATGATTTTTCATTATGGCTTTTTATTTTTTTGGCCGAATAAAATTGATTTTGACGGCTCTGTTTCAAACAACAAATCTGCTGCAAGAGGTTTCATTATTCAAAACTTTAATGGAGAACCTATCTTAGCATACGCTAGAAGAGTGAGTGATTTTTCATAAATAGAATTCAGATACAATGTCATATATTGATGGCAACCAGTTCCCTCGAGTAATCCGTCAAATTAATTTTGACGACTCTGTTTCAAGCAACAATTCTGCTGCAAGAGATTTTGTTATTCGAAATTGTAATGGAGAACCTATCATGCATAAGCTAGAAGAATCGGTGAGATTTCAGTTCCCACGGTGGGAGCTCTTACTCTCCGAGATAGCATTCTTTTGGCAAGATAAAGATTTCACTAATGTCTATGTGGAAGGTGACTCAAAGCTTGTAATTGATTGTGTCAATGGTGTGACTAATCCTTCATGGAGATTGATGAAGATAAAGATTTCACTAATGTCTATGTGGAAGGTGACTCAAAGCTTGTAATTGATTGTGTCAATGGTGTGACTAATCCTTCATGGAGATTGATGAAGATTGTTTATGACATCCAACACATTGCTAAGGCTTTCAATTGCATTTATTTCAAGCATGTTTTCAGAGAAGCAAACTTTGTTGCTAACGCAATTGCCAGCATTAGTCATGCTTATCCAGATGGCGGGATTTGGAAAAACACCATACCGTTTCAAGCTTCTAGAGCCATTTTATTCAACTGTTTAGAACCGGGTTCCCCTAAAGGCTTTTTTATTTAATCTTTTGTAGTATTTTCTTATAAATAAATAAAAAATCTCAAGTATTGATTCAGAAGTGGCAGAAATAAATACATCAACAGAACTTCACTTCAGACCAAAGAGAAACATTTGGAATTGAAAATGAAGTCTGATCCAGCATAAAAAATCCAAAACTTTCAGCATTAAGACTAAATGCCGAATCATATTTTTACATGATTTAGGATACCGTTTCACTTTGAGAATGAAACTCTCAGAAGTATTCAAACAACAAGAAGGAATTTAGAACACTTTAGAGTCCAATATTCAGTAATAACAATTTTAATCATAGGGGTTTCTGAGATTCTTCAAGAGCTCCGGGATTTCATATCCAAGCATGTCATCTACAGCTTGAATCATCTTAGGCTTCACTTTCTCAAATTTGTCGATGTTGTAATTGCTCAAGACCTCTCGAAATTGTTCAACATTTGGAAAGTCGCCTGCTGGTAAATGAAACTCTTTCTGAACCTGTTTGAAATACGTAACAAGTAAGTACAACTTGAAAGACTATAGAAGATTAGAGGAAAAGAGGTGGGACTTGTTACCTTTGCGAACTCTTCTTCAAGATTTTCCATGAGTCGCTTCTGAGTCTTAGATTTGCCCATCATTGCAGGCATCTCTTTCTTAAGATGGCTAATTATGTAGGCATGAATCTTTGCAGCTCTAGCACGTTTCACAAATTCATTGATCTGCAAAAGCATTACCATAAGAATCCATGAAATAAAGATTTGAAAACATTATAAAGACAGTAACAGTAGACTTCAATAATATTTTCTTAACAAAAACTTTATAAAGTACATGTACTAAGAAAACAGACAGATTATCAGTACATACAGTTCATGAATTCAATCCAAATCGAGAAGAAAAGCACCTCTTCTTTGGTATATCCCACCCACGAAAAAGAAGACAGAAAAATGAGACACTATCATCTTACCCGGCGATCACAAGCTTTCTTTGGTATATCAACCAGGTCAGCAAGGAGGTCACCTTGTTCCATTTCAAAAAGCTCTCTACCCATGGGGCCGACAGCTTCTTCATTGACAGGTTTATCATTAAATGAGCTGCGAAGCCAAGTCGAGAGATATAAGAATATTGAATGAAATAAATTAAGCATCTAATTAACATCTGAAAGAAATTAGCAAACTCAAAAGACAAAATGCCTACCCAATATAAACACGCACAACCTCTGGAGTATTCAAAACCTTTCCAAGTGACCACATTAATGCCCCATAAACTCTCATCAGCTGTAAGGTAAACAACAGGTTAGCAAGTCGAAAGTTTTATCAACAGCGGTAAAATAGCAAGGCCAAAGTATAAAAACTAGAAGGCATTCATACTTGTTGAGTATCAACTTGATCTGCTTTGTTTAGAACCACTCGAATCTTATCATCATGCCCACGTAGAGATGCAATTACACGCTTAAATTCATCACTGATATCAAGCTTATGAGGGTCGAAAAGAAGAAGGATGAGATCACATTTTGCAGCAAACCACGATATGACACCAGTGAAATCATAACTCCTTTGCGTTCGTTGCTTTTCTCCAGATAGAACCCCAGGAGTGTCCACAAGTGTAATTTGATCTAGCAACTACAATTATATAACAAATTTAAGTGTCAATGGAGGATGATTATTGTAATGACGATAAAATCAAAGAAATTTGTAATAAACTAGTACTTATTTAAAATTTCAAGACTCACTGGATGAGGCATTTGGGAACACTCAAATTTTGACAGAAATGAACCTCCAAAACTTGTTAGACCGCTAAAAGGCATGTCTGCATGAACAGCTATGGTATTTCCAGGAATGCTCCTTTCATCAGGTCCAGACTGTACAAAACGCAGGTCTATTAGAGACAATGAAACATCTTTTTTTTTTTTTTTTTTTTTTTTTTTTTTTGAGAATGTGAAACACTTGAGTTTTAAAAGGGAAGCAAGAGAGCAACAACTATACCATCACAACAACAAATCTATCGGTTGTAGGCTCTGGCCCAATATGAGCTCCTGTCAAAAAAGAGTGTTAGAGGCCTAAAGAGTAAAGAGTATTCAACATGCCAAAAATAAAAATAAGAAGACAATTTAACCAACCTGGATAGTTACATCTTAACAAATGCTTTATAAATGTTGTTTTTCCAGTTGAATACTGACCCAAAAGCATGACCATAGGCTTGGCATCAAAATCACTGTTAGTCTGCAGAAAAATAAATCAGTCTGCAAGTCTAGCAAAAGTTCTTCTACCTCAACCAAATGATATGCTAACATGTGCAAATTGTATTTGACCCAAATCAAATGACATTAGAACATGAGAGAATACTCACCAGTAATGGATTACCAAAATCATTGAAACGATATGCAGCTTCCAGTGGTTTTAGTTTTTCAATGTACAATTTCTTCAAGCCATCACTTATAGATGTAACTGCATTCAGAGGTAGCTGAAGAGGAAATTTGCAAAGGAGACAAACAAAAAGAGTCAGGCAATATGGAACAGTGAAGACGTCTCTTTACATACATGTAAGAACAAGTGGATCTAATAGAGTAGAAGAAATTTTATTAAGAAACAGAACAAAACCTAAAAGCAGTTTTACCCAAGACTGGGAGCAAGATTAAGGTATACTTGTTACCAACATTCAGGTTAGGTGTCTACAAGTACAATAGCCATAAAATAGAATAAAGGGAAACTGAATACTCTTGTTCAATAAATTCTAAGTTGCAATCCAACAATGAGGACTTGGCATCACAGTTTGTGGAAAGACAACACTGCAGCAGTTCGAAAGAAAACAAACCAAAATAAAAAAATATCACTAGTGGAACTGTGGAAGGATACACATATACTCACTTTCTTCACTGATTTTGAAGTAGTCCGTTCAGCTGATGGTTGATTAGGAGTGATTCCATTTCCTACATCATAACCAATAAAGTAATTTAGTAAAAGATCAAAGAATTTGACTCGCAAAGGTAGAAAGAACTTTCTAACCATTCAGGGCAACTCCATTTGTTGTAGAACTCTTAGTTTTCTGTTGACATAGGAACAATAAAGTTATAAATAAACTTAACAGTGTTTGTATAAAAAGCACGAGGAGGAAAAGGAATACTACTTACAGCTATTAAAGCATCCACACCTTCGATCACTGGAGGTTTAATGTTCTCCCAGTCAACTGCAATTAAATAAGAACAAGGTTTATATTCTAGCCAACCTCAAAGATAGGCCTTCCAATTCTTGATTGGGAAACAACACGAACAAGACCTAGTTAACATGTACTTGTATATGCTGCATTCTTCTATATATCTAAAACGCCAGCAAAAGAAAAAAGAAAAAAAATATCTTCTACTTGCCTTCAGCTTTGAGGATGTCTGGACTTAATTCATGATCTTGCGCAAAGGAAATCAGCTGCCAAATTCCAACCACCAACGAAAGTGAGATTCCATCACAATATCTAATATATAACATCCAAAAACATTTATACTACCTGCATTGCTGTGATGAACTCGGTAAACCCTAAAAAACCCTGTCGTTTCGAATCAGCAATCGCCCAAACCTTCATCGACAATTGATAACACACAGAGTTAGCCTCAATTTTCAAAACAATCACGCCCTAGTTTCAATCAATGGAACTAAATAGTTTCAATTTTCAAACAATCATGCTCTAATTTCAATCCACAAACTAAAATAGAACCAAAATTTACTGCATAGAGTAACACATTTCTCTAGTAACAGAGTAACACATACATCAATCAAAGCACATTAACCACTAAATCGTATTTCCAATGGTAAGTTAACACTTCACACTTAGAAATCGAACAAAACCAAAACGAACAAACAGTGAGAAAATCAAAGAAACTAGAAGAACCTGCTTGAGTTCGGGCCTAGAAAGCTTGGACATGGCGAAGAACTTCGCGCCTTCGTTACCAGTAATCCTTCCATCTCCATCTGAAAACCAGGACCAAAACACAACCGAGTACGAATTCAATCCAAAACGGCGTCGCATTAGAAATCGAAACAAGGAAGGAGAAGAAGATAGATAGATAGATAGATAGATACATACCTGAATCGACAAAGTTGAACCAGTCCCTGTAAATCTTCTGCTGCTCTTTCGAGCACGACCCGATCGGACCCGACCCGATCTCCATTTCAAAACGCCGCGAGAGAGAGAGAGAGAGAGAGAGAGAGAGTCACAGTGAAAGTGTGAGAGAGTGGTTCTTATCGGTTTTTGGGAACCAGTTTTTGGCGCTTGAATAAATGTGAAAGGGTCCAGATGGATTTGAATGACGTTACGTTTGGGCCGTCTGATAATCATGGGGGATGAAATTGGACCGTTTGATGTTGAGACTGGGCCCAAGAGTGAAATGAAGCGCAGGATAAGTCGGTGGAGGCCGTAGTAGTGTATTTTGGTCGGTTTGTGCGAATAATGGAGGCAATTATTTGAATTTTTTATTTAGTTGAGGTTTAAGATAATTTGAATTTTGAATTCAAGCAAAGATTTTGCCAATCATTATCCACAACGAAAACAAGGCTTTTCTTTTTGTTTTTCAAAAAAGACGGCCGATTGGGGTTCAAATTTGTAGGTAAAGTTTTGGTGAAAATATATTTTATAATTTTGATTTTTTAAAATATTTATGTGTTTCTTTTTGTTATTTATTTTTCGGTCTGATATATTAAGGGCTAGTTTGGAATTGCTGTGACATTTTTAAAAAAAATTATTGCTGCGTGTTGTAAGAATAATCAGTTGTGAATTAAAACAGTTTCGTATTTGGTAAATAATATTTTTAAAAGCTGTCAATACATAAAACAACTTCAGAGCGTGTTTTGATCTACAGCAGTTTCTAAAAGCAACTTTTTGGCTGCTTCTAAATTCTGCTGCTAGTGACCTATAATTTTCAATTAAAGCTGTTTTTTATCTATTTACCAAACACAATAAAATCTAAAATTTTAAACAAAAGCTGATTTTTTTAAAAAGCGAAGCAATCCCAAATGGGGCTTAAGAACATGGTTCTTCGAGAATAAGATTACTCAATTTAATTAGTGAGCTAGAAAGTAAGGTACCAATTGTATTGGTATGGTGCAAATTGAGAATCATATAAATTAGATATGAGTCTTCTGGAGGCTTATCAGAGCTAATATTTTGTTTTTCCCACAATATATTTTCTTCCAAAGTCAAGAGTAACATCAGTAACTTAATATTTTTTTTTTTAACCAAATCATTCATTCATCTCAAGCTAGAATGGCACGGATACATACCTTCCCTTGCCAACTCTAGGGCAAGTTTAGGCCGTGATATGCTAGCACCACCCATTAGACAACCAGTGCTCACTTATTCAGCAAGCCTATAAACTATGAACATACATAGTAAATAGGCACAAAAACAAAACAAAAGTGCATAGATCCCTAAAAAAATAGGGTATAACTTAGAAAGATAAAATTCTATCTAATTTGGAGGCCAAAACAGACCTAATAGTAGCCCTAGGACCAACACTTAGCCCAAAGACAAAGTGAAGGCCCGGGCCTATAAACCACAGCCCTACAGGATATGTAGCCAAGGCCCAACAGTGAAGCCCAGCCCATCATCTCTCCACAACGCAGAGCCGTTGAGCTTCACAACGCCATCGCCGCCCGAAACCATCACCGCCTAACGCCATTGCTTCCGATCTCGCGCCCAACCCAGAAGCGAGGTACGATCTACATCAGTAACTTAATAGTAGCTTGATCTTGTAACTAATACATTGTTTTTAAAATGATTGGTTGTGAGTAACATTCTGTTTAGTAACGTGCGGTTGTTTTTGCTGCGAGTATGCATTATGGTCATGATTTAGTAGGACTGTTTATGCCTCAAAATTATCCATTATATGGATACAAACTAGAACCTCAATGGCAATAACAAAACCAAATGCGCAATTACAACTAGAACCTCAATGGCATATCCTCCTTTTACAAGTACTCTTAACTGAGTTTCCTACAAACTCTTCATACTTCGTCGTCAAAGAGGGTGAAAATTTCCTGAAAATAATTTACGAATAAGTTCAGAAGGAAACATTTTTACCAAGACATGTACTTACTACTTACAAATATGTAAATTAAGACTCTTACATTATCGGACTCTTCATCCTCTTCAACCTTCTCCTCCTTGTGCTCAGCAGAAGGAGCAACGTCACCTGTTGCAATTGTGGCAACATCAACTGCACCGCCACTAGAAGGAACAGATGCCATCTTCTCTCTTCCGCATGCAACTAGCTCGGTGATACACTTACCTTTAACTTGGGACAACATCAACTCAATCCTATCGTCATCAGCCTCAGCTCCAACTGCAAATGAAAACAAACCAAAACTAATCTAATATATTTATTCTACCTGTGGCCATATTGAATGCCTCCAAGATTACAGTATAAGGGCCAAACCAAAAAATGGAAAGAACATATTAGGCATTGGTGGACATCAGGAATATAAGAGAAGCACTTGCTGAATAACCATATCGCATTTGCTAAAGAAAAAAACTTCCAAATTCGAATTGAAGCAAGAACATATAAAACAAACCGTATTAAAGAAAATTCCCAGCAAAAAAAGACATTGCTGAAAGATTTGAAGCAATCATAAACCCAAAAACAAAAATACAAGAAAAAATGGCCTATAGATCATACCTGATCCAAGAATTTTCTTCAAATCATCCGCAGAGGGACTGGTGTTCCCTCCCAAAACAGCCAGCATATAAGCAGCAACCACCTTCATCTCTACACAAATTACAACAAAACAAGTAATAATGTTAGACTTCGAACGTCTATATCTACATAGGGTTTCACGCGCCTACGTGTGTAGGCTTTTGAAGACGAAAGACACACCGTCTTACAAAGTTACGATGGCAGAGAACTTCAACAGCAGATTAGGGCAAGAAGATGATCGAGTACGTGAAGGCGGGGACCCCTTAAATAGAGTTCGAGAGAGACCAAGCAAACCTCGCGGTTCAGTTTAAGGATATTTGCTATTGATTACCATGCGGGTAATTATGGTAAGTATGCTGCACCAGACATTCACCCTTAATCAAAGAAGGATTGAGTTATTTCCGGATACCATTTTTTTTTTCTCCTGATAGTGGTAGCATTTTCCACTTTTTACGTTGAGGTTAAGATGATTTGAAGGGTTTCAAATTCAAGTGCAATTTTGCTACGAGACACGAGCCTACACCGATCCAAAAGTTAGCTAGAGAAATCGAAATATGTAAGCAAGAGTTAGTATGATGTCAATAGATAAACCAGACCAATATAACAATCAGCTAGCATAAGTGCGTAACTATAGATCTAGATAACCAACACCAAGCTCCAATTAGAATAATTAAGCAATATCTTAAAAGGTCAAGAAAGCTCGAGTGCTCGACCCTGTAGAGTGTGGAGTGGGGAGGTCTTGGTCAGTCTAGTGTGGTAAAGTTGATCACACTAGGTACAAAGGGCTCTTCTGACCCAGGATCGATCCCCAAGTAATTAAGAAAGGCTTCCATCTATATATTAAGGATCGATGAGTAGCAAACCGCAAATATATATTACAAACTTGATTGTTTTGCTTGGTAATGCGATAACAAACAGGAGAAAAGCAACAATCAAGAATAGTTAAATTCAGAATACAGAATTTGAAGTATAGTTTGCAGCAAACAAGAGAAAAAACAGTCATGAAGAATCATTAAATTAACCACAGAATTATAAGTGAATGGCAAGAATACAGAAACTGAAAAGAAGTGGATGTCCGTGACCGAAAATCAACATCGATCTAGTCTAATTTCTTATAGTTAATCCTTTCTTCGCTTGCCAGACCAAATAGCCAGAGAGCTAGAAAAGAAAAAAACCAGTTACTTTATTTTCTTGTGACAATATTTGAATAGCCAGAAGCAAAGCCATGCCCGAATCATGCCCTTCCTCTTGGAAATAGATGAAAGCAGCAAATCTACACAAGAAAATTAAGCTGGATCAAATTAAATAACAGAAAATTAACATGCTACGTACACTTTTTGGGGTGATAGGAAAATTTCTTTTCGAGAACATATACCTTTGATATGGAAAAAGATTTTTCATGATTATTGGTATTAACACCATTGTTTGGTTCTGAAGACAAAGCAGCTGAGAACATTTCAGATATATTCTTCTTTTCATTTTTCACTTTGTTGAATTTGTATGTATAATCTTCGCCAGCGTTTGGGTCGCTCTCATCCCAATCCCCAAATTTTGGTATTGGCTGTCACAATATTGCAGAATTTAATTGCACAAAAACAGAGTGGAATATTTCATGTATTAATTATTAGAGAAACAAACCAAACTAAACAATCGTGTCTATAGATTAGGTTGGAGCAGACTTTGCAAACTTCATAATATTGCTACACCATTTGAGTATTAATTAAATGACACTGGTGTTCATGTGCAAACGAGAATATGTATTTTATTTTGTTGTGAACAAGAATATGTATATATACCATGTACAAAACATTATATATAGAGACAGTGAGGAGAATAATAACATATTTATCGCTGTCTATTATTCTCGTTCTCGTGATCCATGATCTCTTTTAATTTAGAGGTCACAGTATATATTAATAATCAAATTACTCAATTTCATCGATCTTGATGTATATTAGCATATATGTGTGTTAAGAGACTAATAGAGAGAGAGAGATAGAAAACTTACAATCATGTCAATATCAGTAATACTAGAATGTTTGCGATGATGTTCAGTTGAACCAGTTCTTTTTGAAGATGAATCCGTACTTTTCTTTTTCTCAGATTTCTCCCGCAACCGTTGTTGTCTCCGTTGCTGCAGTATAAGTGATGAATTATTACACTCGAAGCTCATCTTTTCACTACAGACAGATAGCTCCGATTCGTCACTCCTGCGGCGGCGGTGACTCAAACTAGCACGACTAATATGTGACAACGTCCGTGGCGCAATGGATTCAGATTCCGAGGAGTCTCGATTCTCTTCAGCAACGATAGGGAGTTTGATCTTCACCACCCCTTCTTTCACTTTCTCTTTCTCGTCGATGGTGGTGAAAGCTTCTGGATTTTCCTCCGGATCATTTGGGTTCATGATCTTCACTCCATCTTTCAATTTACCTTTGCGGGCCTTGTCAAAAACGGCGGTGTATGGTACATTGCCGCCCTTGTTGTTCCAATCGCCGAATTTCGGGACATGAGATCTTTTCTGCTCATCAGAGGTACTCATTTTCAGAACAAATGAGAGGAGTTTGGTGAAGAAGATGAAGGTACGTAATTCATATATGCTAATACAGTATACGAAAGTAATGAAAAAAATCAATCAAGGGAGGGAGAATAGGTACACGCATATAGTAAATATTAATTGTCCGATATAAATATTAGTCAGGGGTCAACTTTATTAATTCATAATGTAGAAGAATTACTAGGATAATGATGAGAATTATTAACGGTACTTACGGCCATAAATGGTGCGGATTATTGCCGTAGACATAAGCTAGCGAGTTGGAGAAGATGAACATGCATGAAGACTGGAAATCGAGGAGGTTAGTTCAGATATATGAGGCAATTAAAGAAAGCAGGAATTCAAAGAACCAGCTGGTTCCTTTCAGACAATTTGAGCTACAAGAATTGATCGAGAGAATAACAATGTGTACTTTATTTTGTTTGCTAGCTAGTTGCCTAGTTTCGAACATAATATTCCATGATTAGCAACGCACTGTGTCACTTCTTCCATGTCTGCATTCTCTAATTAAGGCCAAAATAAGGGAAAGTAACGGATGATCCAAGGGAAGGATTAAATAATTAATTAAATACATATCCTGGCCAAAATGGCAATTACATGATCCTGTCCGAAATATATTATGGTCTAATTAAATCATTGATCGAACTCCAGAGTGCACTCATTTGCTCGTATTTTTTATTTTTATTTTTATATATTTTTATTTTTTGTGGTTATATTGGAGGAAATTTGAACGGAAAATTTTATACACATGTACTGATGTACACACTCATTTACTAGATACATATTACCCTTTTTTTTGTCCGTCTTTCTTAAACGGAATTAATACCCCTTTTCTTAAAAAAAAAAAACAATAAAATAAATAAATAAACAAAAGCACCGAACCAAAGGTTCAAAACAGAGTAAACTCGACGACCACGAAGTCGCTCCCCACCTCCTCAGTTGCAAGCCAAACAGTCCTAGTCTCAAGCTTAATTACACTTCATGGACTGTATTTGTCTTAGCCTTAGCCTATAATCATGAGATAAACCTAAAATCAAAACAAATTGAAAATTTAATGAATAATGAACAAGGTATGTATCAAGTATCAATAACATCATCATTCGCCAACGATGGGTAGAGTCCTCCATCAAATCCAATAACAATGGCTTTTCAAAACAAATTCATTTTCTACACAAATACGTGATTCAGTTAAATTCTTCGAAGTACCAAAACTAATCAAGGTTTGGTCTGACTGCGTTTTGCTCCTAGGTCTTATTCTATTGAATTCATTCGATTACCAAAAAAAAAAAAAAAAGATCAAGGAACCGGCACAGATGCTAAAGTTTTCATTCAATCACAATTACAAGACCTTGAATAGCATCTATGGAGAAACCCACTTGGGTCCAGATTTGTTTCTGCCCAACTGTATTACAGAGTCGTGCAACTAGAGTTAGAGAAGCTATACCATTGGTGGAGGGTCTTCATGGATAGCCGAAAGTAGAAGATCCGTGACGGTTAGCTAAAGGGATAAAAATGTATTAAAAAAAACATTAAAAAACAATGGGTGTGAATTAAGAAGGGTTTTTTACTTCAACAGTGTCTGAACTCTTCGAGGACTTTTGAAATGATACCTGAACTTTCAAAGTTATCAATGTGATACATGTACTCATTTTTTCGTATCAACGTCGTACCTGCGGTCGATTTCCGTCACAGAACCGTTAACTATGACCACGTGCCCAGCACGTGAGGCACTTAATGAGGTTAAAAGATTAATTTACCCTCAAAAGTATATACTTCAACAGTGTCTGAACTCTTCGAGGATTTTTGAAATGATACCTGAACTTTCAAAGTTATCAATGTGATACCTGAATTCATTTTTTCATATCAATGTCGTACCTGCGGTCGATTTCCGTCACAGAATCGTTAACTATGACCACGTGCCCAGCACGTGAGGCACAAAATAAGGGTAAAAATGACCTTTCCCACTTCCTTTAGTTCTTCACGTGTCCCGTCGTACCTTCAGTTCTTCTTCTCCATTTCTATTTCCTTTTTCATCTGCAAAATGCAATCAGATGGGATGATGACATTTCCTAGAAAAATGCAAAACCCAAAGAAAAACTTGAATCCAATTCTCTGATGGACGGACACCGCCGGGGACTCCATCTCGTCGGAGTTCTCCAAGCACAACTTGCTCGACGGCTTTGCTTCTCTGAATTTATTGCAAGTCGGAGCGGTGTAGACGGTTTCACGACTCTTGGCCTCCAAATCTGAGACTTGGAATTTACCTGAGATTTCAGACAGAGGGATCAGAGAGAGAGAGAGAGAGAATATGATCGGTGGCAATCCAGACCTTCTTGTGCAGCTTGTCGGAGATATGACGGAGGCGGGCCACGCCGTCGTGGCACTCGGCTTCCTCACCGCAACTAACATCACAGCATAAGTTCATGAATTTCAAAAATAGTCTGTGTCTTTGTAATTGAATCAAAATCTGCAAAAGTGAAGGAGACTGAGAGTCTCTCTCTGCAACTCTCTTTCTCTGTCTCAACAGCGGCGAAAAGGCGAAGGATGGTGATGATGGGAGAAAACCCAAAACTGATTTTTCCGCGACTGCGTGTCTGTGTATAACTATATCTATATGTATATGATTTATCAAACAATGGGGCAATGATCATTTCACTGATTCCAGCTTCTAATCAATTTGTCTAAAAAAGAACCGGCCTTTGGTTATTTGCAGCTGTAATATCAGTACTTAGTGGGAGTATCGGACGAGGTACTCCGGCGAGGCAATCGGCGGCGGTTGGGGCGGGTGAGGATCAATCTGAGGGTTTTACGGCGGAGGAAGTGGATGACGGGGCTGGCGGATGGGCTGCGCGTGGGGCTTCAGGCGACGACTGGGCATTGAGTGGCGAGGAGCTTGAATTTTTGCAAGGTAGCCATATCGATCTAGCTGAGTTCAATGTGGTTGTAGTCAGGTAGTGCTTGGAAAGGGTTGGGTGGTTGAGAGAGAATGTGAGATCTGATTTGCGGACATGACTTCCAATCGGAGGGGACAAATCAGAGGGAAGAAGACGTCGAAAAAGAAAAACAAGAAAGAAAAAAAGAAAGAAAGAAAGCAAAAAAAATAAAAAACAATACTTTTGAGGGTAAATTAGTCTTTTAACATCCTTAAGTGCCTCACGTGCTGGGCACGTGGTCATAGTAAACGGTTCTGTGACGGAAATCGACCGCAGGTACGATGTTGATACGAAAAAATGAGTCCAGGTATCACATTGATAACTTTGAAAGTTCAGGTATCATTTCAAAAGTCCTCGAAGAGTTCAGACACTGTTGAAGTAAAAAACCCCGTGAAGAACTAAAGGAAGTGGGAAAGGTCATTTTTACCCTTATTTTGTGCCTCACGTGCTGGGCACGTGGTCATAGTTAACTGTTCTGTGACGGAAATCGACCGCAGGTACAACGTTGATATGAAAAAATGAGTTTAGGTATCACATTGATAACTTTGAAAGTTCAGGTATCATTTCAAAAGTCCTTGAAGAGTTCAGACATTGTTGAAGTAAAAAACCCAATTAAGAATTAGTCAATTAGATATGGGTAAATAAAACTTCTCAAATTGAACATCTAGCTTAGTCTAATCCTAACCCAATGTTCAACCCCTCCTCACCACTTGAACTACCCTCAAGGACTCATTTGCTTGTATTTTAATTTCATTTGACACAAGATTAGGCAACAATATCTATAAAATAAAAAGAAAAAGAAAACACTTTTAATCATAGATTGATGTATGCACACAACACATCACGGAAGATACACATATGACATACCGAGTGCAAATTTCAAATATTGTGCATCAGCATTATAGTTAGGAGATATATATATTATATCTACTATGAGATTTATTTTCTAAGTTTGATAAAAATAAAAAGGGAAAATCGTCCAAACAGTGTCTGAACTTTTCTAGACTATTAATTTTCATACCTGTATTTTGAAAAATATCAAAATGGTACCTGACAATTTAAGCCCGACCCAATATTCATACCCAGAAATAGTAAAAATGTTAAATTTTTAAGGGTTTTTTTTTCGTCTTTTTACTATTCATCTTCTCCAAATTAGACAAATATAAAAAGAAATTAAAAATTAAAATAAAGAAAAAAGAGCTTGCCATGGCTCGAACTCGCGCAGCCTAGCCTAATTTACTTCTCAATATCTCAACCACTGGGTCAACAATTGTTGGTTGTTAATCATCCTCTCTTTCAATAAACTAAATCTAATACTAAGAACACCTCCATTGAGAGTCGCAGAAGTCAGCTACCTACCTCAGTTTTATATCAAGAGAAAAATTTGAACTCGGGTTCTTTACTCCTAATGGAAGCTCTGGTACTAGAAGATATGTTGGAATTCGGTTTTACAGATCAAATCCACAGACTGTCGTGTCGGTTGCAAATAGAGACAACCCTATTTTAGATACTCGTGGAGTTCTCTCTATTGCAGAAGATGGAAATCTTAAGGTGTTGGATGGCAATAGAAAAACCTACTGGTCAGCAACTTCATTATTCTGATGAGATGGCTTCTGCAACTCTCTACTTGCTATCAAACTAGACTCCAAAGGCATTGGCCTTACCATTCTGGTCCGAATCAAACACACTCAACCACACCGGAGTCGCCGTTCGGATTCGGAATCAAATTCAATTTCAAGTATACAGAGAGATAGAGCTCGACGAACTGACCAACTTTTATACCTAACTTGAAATCGAAGGTCGCCGGAAAAGATGGAAACTCGCCGGAAAAGTCAAAATCTTCTTTCATTTGATTCTCTCTCTACAAAGCTTCTCTGAAGAAACTGAGCCTACAGACACGAAGGGAACCCTGATCATCCTATTAAGTCTATCAGACTAGACAATGCTGGGGAGTTTACATCAAAAACTTTTGATGAATATTGCATGTCCATTGGGATTGCAGTTGAACATCCAGTTCCTCATGTTCACACCCAAAATGGTCTCGCAGAAGCCGCCATTAAAGGACTACAAATGGTTGCTAGAGCTTTGGTTATGCGCACCAATCTACCTATTTCTACTTGGGGCTATGCAATATTGCATGCAGCTGTGCTTATTCGTCTGAGACCTACTGCCACTCAACCCTTTTCTGCGTCCCAGATGGTGACTGGGTATGAGCCTGATGTCTCACATTTACGCATATTTGGGTGTGTAGTTTATGTGTCAATTGCACCGCCACAGCGTACCAAAATGGGTCCTCAAAGACGATTAGGCATTTATGTTGGATATGATTATCCAACGATTGTCCGCTACTTAGAACCCTTGACAGGCGATCTCTTTACCGTTAGATTTGCGGATTGTTACTTTGATGAGACAGTCTTCTCGTCGTTAGGAGGAGATAAGAACATAAATGTTCAACAGGAACGACAGGAATTGTTGTGGTATGTCCCCACTCTGTCTCATCTTGATCCCCGAAACGCACAATCCGAAATTCAAGTGAGGAGAATTCTCGATCTTCAGAACGTAGTAGAATCGATGCCTGATGAGTTTTCTGATATCGCTAAAGTGACGAGATCATATATATCTGCTGCAAACGTGCCTGCAAGGATTAATGTCCCTAAAATTAGAGGACATGACGCCATCTCAAGGGAACCTGAGCATGGAGCCAGCGTCCCCTATATGGGTGATGCAGTGGCTCAGACCATGGCTCCTGCCAGGAAGCGCGGGAGGCCCATAGGTTCGATGGATTCTCGCCCAAGGAAGAAAGCGAGTTTGACACAAAATAATCCATTAATCATCGATGTGAATAATCCATCTCATGAGAATATTCCGGATTATGGTTATGTCCAAGAGACATCATTGGGGGACGCTCCAATGTCAGAACCAATCCCAGAGAATAGAGAGATCTCCATGAATTACACTAGTGTACATGAGATGATGGATAGAAATTCTACTGCTATTGATGATGCATTTGCATATCATGTCGCAAAAGGAATTATAGAATATGATGATATCGAACCTCGCTCTGTCGAAGAATGTCAACGAAGAGCGGATTGGCCTAAATGGAAAGATGTGATCCAGGCTGAATTAGATTCGCTAGCAAAGAGACAGGTATTTGGGCCTATAACGCAGACACCCCCAGATGTAAAACCTGTTGGCCATAAATGGGTCTTTGTTAGAAAGCGTAATGAGAAAAATGAGGTGGTTAGATATAAAGCCCGCCTCGTGGTGCAAGATTTCTCACAACGCCCTGGAATCGACTACGAGGAGATGTACTCTCCCGTAATGGACGTTATAACGTTTTGCTACCTTGTCAGTTTGGTAGTTTCCAAAAAACTTGACATGCAGCTTATGGATGTGGTTACAGCATATCTATATGAGGATATATATTCAGAGATATATATGAAAGTTCCAGATGGACTTCAATTACCCAAATCAATTGGCTCTAAACCACGGAGCGCATTTTCAATAAGATTAAAACGCTCACTATATGGATTAAAACAATCCGGACGGATGTGGTATAACCGTCTAAGTGACTACTTGATTGGAGAGGGATATATTACCAATGAAATATGCCCATGCGTGTTCAATAAAAGAACAAGTTCTGGATTTACAATTGTAGCAGTTTATGTTGATGACATGAACCTAATTGGAACTCTAGAGGAGTTAAAGGAAACTGCTAAATATTTGAAATCCGAATTTGAGATGAAAGATCTTGGGAAAACACGGTTTTGTCTCGGTTTACAACTCGAGCACCGTAGTGATGGGATTTTGATCCATCAGTCTGCATATACTCAGAAAATTCTAAGGCGCTTTAATGAAGATAAAGCAAAGCCTGTGAGTACTCCCATGATTGGTCCTAGTCTTATACCAGGAAAAGATTCGTTTCGTCCAAAGGATGAGGATGAAGAATTATTAGAGGCCGAGGTGCCCTATTTAAGTGCAATAAGCGCATTATTGTACTTAGCTCAATGCACAAGACCGGACATCTCATTCGCAGTGAACTTGTTAGCTACACATAGCTCTGCGCCAACACGCCGCTATTGGATTGGTGTAAAGACAATCTTTCGATACTTGAAAGGTACGATTGATATGGACTTGTTTTATCCCTACAGAGAGAAAAGGATGAGAATGGACCACATTGGCCCAAGTGCCACCGTCCAAAATGCCATGGCCGGCAACATTGCTGCCACCGCCACCAAGGGTGGCCGGTCTCACCCTCCTCCATTACATCAAAATGAAAGTGATGTTTTGATGGGTTTTGCTGATGCAGGGTACCTCTCTGACCCTCACAAAGGTCACTCCCAAACGGGTTATGTCTTTACCATGGGAAGCACTGCGATATCTTGGAGGTCTACAAAACAGACCCTTGTTGCTACTACCTCAAATCATGCAGAGATTATCGCTCTACATGAAGCCGTGCGTGAATGCATATGGCTAAGGTCTGTAATTAGACATATTCGAGGAAGTTGTGGTTTGAAATCTACCACGGATGAACCTACATGCATTTATGAGGATAATGCAGCTTGTATTGAGCAAATGAAGTTAGGTTTCATCAAGGGCGACCACACCAAGCATATATTGCCTAAGTTCTTTTATAATCAGCAACAACAATCACTTCTAAAGATTGAAGTGAATCAAATCCTATCAGAGGATAATGTAGCGGACTTATTCACTAAGTCGTTACCTAAATCCACCTTCGAGAAACATGTGAAGAGCATCGGATTGAGAAAGTTATCCGAACTACCACGATTGTAGCAATCAGGGGGAGATATCGACATCATGGGGAGTTATGATGTCTACATGTTCGATCTCGAAGAATGAAGGACGTGTTGTACTCTTTTTCTCCTCCTCGAGCTTGTTTTTGTCCCACAGGGTTTTTCACTCGAGTAAGGTTTTTAACGAGGCAACGGATGAAGCGTCACCACCAAGTTTGAGCGGCAGAAGGGGGAGTGTTGAAGGAAATCGACTTATGTGTGCCTAATCAAACTAGGATTAGTTTCATGATTGTAATAGGAGAGAATGTTCTAGAATTCCTAGTCCTATTCGAAATAGTTTTCCTTGTACCATTAGAACATGTACTTTGTAATCCCTATATATAAGGCTCATATTCTCAATAATAAAACACACAATTCTCTCATCAATCTCTCTCGAATCTTTTATTCTTAAACAACGTCTTAATTAACTCATTGGGTACATCTAACCAATAGTAGTCATTTTTTTTTCCTTTGTGATTGTACAACAACTAATAGACGATTTTAAGAGTCAAATTGGATCAAGACTTGCTACTTACAGCGGGGAGCTAACAAAGATCAAGAGTCATGTTTTATTTTCTTAGATTACTGAGCATTTAATGATTTTGCTACTTTAGGTTCGTAATAGAGGAGGAAATCACCTGTCTCGTATAAGCTTATACAGTTATACCAAACCTGTCACTTGCTTAATATTTTGACGAGAAAATTATTCAAACAGTACCCGAACTTAAGCCGACTCCTAACTTCAGTACCCGACTATGCAAAACTATCACTTTGGTACCCAAAGTTTGAAGTCTGACCTAACATTCATACACGCCGTCGTCCATGACGGTGTTAACTAAGAATCCACGTGCTAAATTTAGAGGGGTATTTTGGTCATTTTGTTAATGAACCTTCTCTTTAGCAGATCCCTTCTTCTTCTACTCGTCTCCTTCATCTGGGTTTTGTCAGCTTATGATTGGAAAATTCCAAAGCACTTGAACATACAAGAGCTCTCAAAACCAATCAAGCAAACATTCCATTAACCAGGAAGAGAAGAATGGATTTCAAAATCATGGGTCTGGATGCTCCAAACTTGACAGCACTACAAGTTCATGAGGAAGTTTGTGCTGCCTGCTACCGCCACCACACCTTCCCGCTAATCTTCGTCGTCTCCAGTACTAGTAAATTTCAACACTTTATCAGCAAACAAAACTTCCTTGTCATCTAGAAAATGCATTACAACACACTAATCAAATTTCATCCACAAATTCTAGCATTTCTACCAATATTTCTGACCCTAAACTTCGAAGATCGATGAAATTGAAGCAAATTGATGACGAAATTATGAGAATTTGATCGCATAGGTGAGATTAGGTACCTTGTTTCTGCAAGATTTTCATCAAGTACGGATTGGAGCGGACGTCGATGTAGTCGCCGTTGAACTGACTGTGAAACGAGGCTTTCTGGTGGACCTTGACTTCCATGAAGGGCTCCTGATCCTCGGTGACATTGTAGGTCGACGGCCACATCCTGGTGCCTTGTCCGACGTCGTTTTGGGATTGCTCTTCGTTTTGTGCAGCAAACGCCGTCGTTTTCAGATTCAGATCCGCCATGGATTGCCATCTATGGCTTTCGGGCTTGGGTTCTCTTTCTCAGGGCCATCATTTTTGCTCTATGAGGCTGCTGGAAACTTGGGGGAGAACTGGTATTCAAGCTTCAATGACCACAACCCAGAAATCTTAGGAGTTTAATTCCCACGCAGGGTCAGGCCTCGTCCAGAGAAGCAGTCGAACCAGAAACTAGGCAGGAATGAGTCGAGAACAGCCAGAAATGTCGCAGGTGTCCAAGAACACGGCTGCCCGAGACCAAACCTAGAAACCAAGTCATTAAAACCCAATCAAATTCAAAAACTAATTGCACAGGCTTGTTGGGCATGACGAGGAGATGAGATTTCATACCACAGGTAGCCAAAATGGTGGTCAGAATCGCCGGGAATTGCAGAGCTCGCCGGAGAAGTCTCGGAGCTTCCAGTCGTCGTTGCTCCTTCTCCGTTCAATACATGAGTGATCCAAAGGCACAGGGACGTAGGCGACGCAGAGACGAAGGGAATGGTGGCTGTGCGCCGTCGTGGGGTGGCCGGACGTCATCCCTCCAGTCGGGTTTCTTTCTCGGGTCGCGGCTGGTGTTCATGTCAGAGAGCGCCGAGCTCTCTCTCTCTCTCTCTTTCTTTTTGGTCTCCCGATCTCCTTGTTAGAGAGGCCTTGGAGGTCGGCGGTGATGTCTTCTTCGCTCTTGGTCATCTTGGCCAGAGCTCGCGTAGGGACAGGTGTTGTTGGTGAGACCAAAAAATTGGTCTCATAATTTTTTTTAATTAAATAAAAAAAAAAAAGAGTTGGACCGAATTACCCCTCAAAATATGCCACGTGGTTAGCTAGTTAACGCCGTAATACACGGCGTGTACCATTATTGGGTTGGGCTTCAAACTTGGGGTACCAAAGTGATAGTTTTGCATAGTCAGGTACTGAAGTTAAGAGTGGCCCTTAGTTCGGGTACTATTTGTAAAATTTTCTCATATTTTGACAGCTGTCCATAGCTTCACAATTTCCTAACTCCGTTAAATAATAAATATTAAACTACAAATAAACTCCACCGCTTCTTCTTCCTCTTCTTCTCCGCCCTATGCCAGAAGTGATACCAGAGTAGTCATGCAGAAGATCTACGCCCACCACCGCTCGTTGTCTTCATCATCGGTCGAAGACGACAAGCTGGTTAATAATAGAGCGTATGATTAAAGTCATCATTTTTATTTATTGTCAACTCATTTATCTATACTATTATTAAGAGAAGAGACTTTGTTAGCCAAAACTGAAATTTTTGACATATTTAACCCTAAAATATTAAAAAACTTTGAGAATAAATTAAATCACAAGAGTAAATATGACAATTAAAAAGTATATTTTTATTATTAAGAAAATTAAAAAAAAATTATCCCACAATCCCCACTTTTCTCTCCAGTATTTTCTCTCTGCAATAACTGTTTTATTTTATATTAAAAAATAGGGGTCGTGACCACTTACCCCATTTTAGCCTAAAAATTGCCCACTTACTCCACTAAGAGTTTTTTAACCCCATTTACCCAATCTAACACCTAGAGACAATTTTGCCCCTATTATTTAACTCTATCCTCTCAGACTCTCTCTCTGTGTGCCGCGCCCCATCTTCGGCTTCGCTCTATCTCTCTCCCAACACCGCCCAAATACCTCTCCCTCTGCAACTGAAATCCGGCATTCAACCCAGGCCTTCGGCGACTCAACCCATGACATCAGCCCACCGGATCTCTACTCGTCCATGTCTCCGAGCCCGAGGTCCTCCAATTCATAAATCACAGGCGACTGAATTCGATCCGACCCGGCGGCGATTAGACGAGAATTCCGTTTGCCTCGGATTTCGATCAGCTATTCCGGCGTCGGTTGACTGAGTTCGTTTCCGTCTCAGAGCCAGACGTCGTCTTCTGCGCCATGACCGTCCTCGAGCTCGTCTCCCAACACCAGGTCTCTCTTAGATGATGCCGGAGGTCTGTTAGTGTTTGCCCTCCTCGGGGTCAGCGCCAAGATCCGCGACCTCGCCCCGTCGGAATCGGGCTGGAGAAGCATGGGTGTCCACAGGGGAACTTTGGGTGGCCGAAGAAAAATTCTGTTGTTTTTTTTTCTGATTTGGTTGGTTTTTTTTATTCTGATTTCGCTGGTTTTTTTTTTTTTTTTTCTGATCTCGATGGGAAGAGCTCCGAGAATGGGGAATGAAAAAAAAGAAAAAAAAGTGAACGTTTACAATTGAACATATAAATTGATCAATTATGTCTGTAGTGTATTCATTTTGGTTCACTTAAGGGCAATAATATGATTATTTGAGGGTAGTAATATGATTATTGGGGCAATAATATGATTACTGGGGGGCAATACTATGATCAATTGTGACCTATAATGTATTCATTTTGGTTTTGGGAGTTTATACAATTCACTGGACGGAAATAATATGAATTTGGGAGGCAATAATATGATTACTGGGGGGCAATAATATGATTACTAGGGGGCAATAATTTGATTATTGGGGGGCAATAATATGATCAATTGTGACCTATAGTGTATTTATTTTGGTTTGAGGATTTTATACAATTCACTAGACGGAAATAATATGAATTTGGGAGGAAATAATATGATTACTGGGGGGCAATAATATGATTACTGTGGGGCAATAATATGGTTACTGGATATTATTAAGGACCGGTCACCGGTCGCCGGATTCCTGTCACGGTCACCAGATTCCGGTCACCGTTCGCCGGATTCCGGTCACCGGTCACAGGTCGCCGGCGCCCTGCCACTGGTCACCGGAGGCCGGCAAGGTGGAGGATGACTTCTCCCTCTAAGTAAAAAGGAATGAGAGGGCAAAAAAGTCTCAAAAAAAAAATAAAAAAGAATTAATTGGGGAAATAATCCCTTAGAGTGTTTTGGGTAAATGGGGTTAAAAAACAGTTGGTGGAGCAAGTGGGTAATTTTTAGCCTAAAATCGGGTTGTTTGGACCCAAAATGAGCATTTTGGCCTGACAAGGCGTGTCTTGGAGAAATTGAGCAAAAGTCAGTGGCTCAAGCTATATATTGTCGACAAGTTCGAAATATATTATTTAGAGGCTCAATAAAGCCTACTATGGAAGATTATCCGAGCTGCAAGAAAAGGAAATGATGGAAGCATGGAAATGAAAAGTCAACTTTAGCACATTTTCCTACTTCGGCTAGGAGAAACCGAGCTAAATAAGGAAGGAGGGGTGGAAGACTGACCAAATTAACTCGAAATGAGCTGAAACTCTGCAGATCCATTCTAGACAGCCCAAGAATCATTTCGTATGAAGAGTTCCAGAGCTAGTTTTGAGTGGAAGGCCTTCAAACAATCAGTCCAATTTTCTGCAGAAGCAAAACTGGAAAACTGGACCTGTAAGAGGTCCAGCAGCATTTCCGGCCCAACCACATGGAAATAAATTCTGAAATTTTACCACAACAATCTACATTCATGGTGGATCATTTCATATGAAGAAGTCATGGTCAAAATCTGAATGCTTGGTGGAGATATAGCTGCAGCAAAATTGGTGCAGTAAGTGCTTAAACCTAACATTCCATTAGTGTTTAAGTGCTTGAACCTAACAATTCCATAAACTCATAAGTGCTCCATCATGATCCCATTAAGTGCTCCATTATGATTTGTTTAAATGCCAAATAGTGTTGCTTGGTAGCCTATAAATAGAGGCTACAACATAGAACAACAACACTCATTCATACATCAAAACATCTCTAAGATGATCTAAGTTCTCTCTAGAGCAAACCTCTCTAAGAGCAACTCATTTCCTTCTCTTTCTCTTATCGGTGATCACACTCTAAGTCCTAGTCTCCTCAAGAGCTGACTATCAGTGCCACCAAACCCTCTGTCAACGTACTTCGGTCCTAGTCTCCTCAGGAGCCGATTGTAGTACCGCGACCACAACGGTTACGGAACTAGCCAAGCAAGGGTAACGCCCTCGCAACCCAGCGAAGCTAAAGTCACGCTTTAGCAAGTTCTCCCCACTTCCCGGTGATTTTCGCTCTGCTCGATCTACGACGTCGAGTATCGATTTGGTGACGCAGAAGATTAGCAAAAGTCCTCACCACGAGGCATAAAGAATCCCACGACGAGGTTGGTGCTCTCCTCGTCCACAGTCGTTTGAAAGAAGTCAGGTCAAGGGACACCCCCGACGACCGCACCCGACGGTGCTGGCACGCCCGCGCAGAAAAGAGACTGTTGACCAGCTGCAACAAAATTGGAGCCAAACATTTTGGCACGCCCAGTGGGACAACATCAGAAGAGTCTTTTTGTGTTCGCCATCATTGGGATGTCAGGGGAAAATCTTTACCAAAAGAAATTCCTAAAGTGACAAGATGGCCAATGTTGCCACCATTGGCAATATTGACATTGATGACGAGTTCGAACCACTCATCATTCCACCAGATGCTAGCCTGGATGAGAGGCTTCGCATCCTTACAGTGCATAGTGAAAATTATGGGAAGCATTTGGCAGCTTCGATCGCGAAAAGGGAACAACGAATTCGCGAGTTGGAGCAGCGAATGAATCAGAATGCTCAGAAAGCTAAAGAGCAGTCACAAAAGCTTTTCTCGAGCAGAGACAAACAGACTGCCCAACCTGCCGCAAACATAACATCTGAGTTCACAACCTTGCGCAAGGAGGGTTCCATCTTGGCTACCCAAGTCGGTTCACAGCAAGGAGAATTGAAAAGTCAAGAATCTGCTCGCGAAGAGGTGGTTTCTGAGGTTGAATTGCCTACAGATGACGATAAACCTAAACGCCTCACTGGAGAATCACAGCCTTACACAGAGGCTGCTTTTGGAGAAGATGATCCACAAGATTGTTCTTCTGACAATAAAGTTGTCTCTGAACAAATATCTGAATTCTCCACTGACCCAGCCATATATGTGGCTACTGATCAGATTCTTGGGGGGCAAGATGGAGCTCATGTTCATTCTGTTGATCACCAAAATGAATTTCTTAAAAATTCTAATAGCCAAGAGGTGATTAAATATGATCTAGGCGACCAAATTGTCGTTTTTGAGGCTCTTGATCATGAGAATTCAAACCAACAAGTGGTCGTCTATAATGGCCAATCTGTGGCTAATTCTATGCCAACAAAGATACTTGGGGGGCAAGATTACTCCTCCTACGAGCTAAATTTCTTCCAATTTTGGCACGCGAAGTATCTTTGTTGCTTTCCTTCAAGCTCTCACAAGGGGGGTTTTCATGCTATAAATTTTTACGCATCTGAGCTTGGAGTGAAGCATAGATGGCCTCCCCCGTGGCCTTTCTGGAGGTTAGCTAAACATAGTGCTGCTAACTTCTTTCTTTGTTTTTAATTTCCTGTCAATTTTCAGTTTTTTACTTTTATTTTCGTCATTTATCCAAAAAAAAAAAAATAGAAAAAGAAAAATACAAAAAGAGTTTCTAATTTGTGTGTCACGGAGGATGCAAAAGTTGTGTTCTTGCCTAAACAGTGGCTTGAACTTTCTGATATAATTAGAGGGCATTGGTTTTGGCCTGGGCACATATACAAGAGGCATTTAATATGCCTAATATGGAATCAGTCAAGTAATTTCAGTCAAGCCAATAAAAGTGGCTTTTGGAGCAACAACATTATAAGAGCAGTGCTGATTCAAGACCTCTTCAGTCAAGACGGAGACCTTTGACTTCGAGGTCTGGGGGGCAATGTTTGGACCCAAAATGAGCATTTTGGCCTGACAAGGCGTGTCTTGGAGAAATTGAGCAAAAGTCAGTGGCTCAAGCTATATATTGTCGACAAGTTCGAAATATATTATTTAGAGGCTCAATAAAGCCTACTATGGAAGATTATCCGAGCTGCAAGAAAAGGAAATGATGGAAGCATGGAAATGAAAAGTCAACTTTAGCACATTTTCCTACTTCGGCTAGGAGAAACCGAGCTAAATAAGGAAGGAGGGGTGGAAGACTGACCAAATTAACTCGAAATGAGCTGAAACTCTGCAGATCCATTCTAGACAGCCCAAGAATCATTTCGTATGAAGAGTTCCAGAGCTAGTTTTGAGTGGAAGGCCTTCAAACAATCAGTCCAATTTTCTGCAGAAGCAAAACTGGAAAACTGGACCTGTAAGAGGTCCAGCAGCATTTCCGGCCCAACCACATAGAAATAAATTCTGAAATTTTACCACAACAATCTACATTCATGGTGGATCATTTCATATGAAGAAGTCATGGTCAAAATCTGAATGCTTGGTGGAGATATAGCTGCAGCAAAATTGGTGCAGTAAGTGCTTAAACCTAACATTCCATTAGTGTTTAAGTGCTTGAACCTAACAATTCCATAAACTCATAAGTGCTCCATCATGATCCCATTAAGTGCTCCATTATGATTTGTTTAAATGCCAAATAGTGTTGCTTGGTAGCCTATAAATAGAGGCTACAACATAGAACAACAACACTCATTCATACATCAAAACATCTCTAAGATGATCTAAGTTCTCTCTAGAGCAAACCTCTCTAAGAGCAACTCATTTCCTTCTCTTTCTCTTATCGGTGATCACACTCTAAGTCCTAGTCTCCTCAAGAGCTGACTATCAGTGCCACCAAACCCTCTGTCAACGTACTTCGGTCCTAGTCTCCTCAGGAGCCGATTGTAGTACCGCGACCACAACGGTTACGGAACTAGCCAAGCAAGGGTAACGCCCTCGCAACCCAGCGAAGCTAAAGTCACGCTTTAGCAAGTTCTCCCCACTTCCCGGTGATTTTCGCTCTGCTCGATCTACGACGTCGAGTATCGATTTGGTGACGCACAAGATTAGCAAAAGTCCTCACCACGAGGCATAAAGAATCCCACGACGAGGTTGGTGCTCTCCTCGTCCACAGTCGTTTGAAAGAAGTCAGGTCAAGGGACACCCCCGACGACCGCACCCGACGGTGCTGGCACGCCCGCGCAGAAAAGAGACTGTTGACCAGCTGCAACAAAATTGGAGCCAAACACGGGTAAATGATCATTTCCCCTAAAAAATATATATATATACATTAGCCCACCGCATTCTTACATATATCAGTGAGAATCGAACCCACGACCTCTACAATGATGGAATTATAATTTACCAACATGTCACTTAAATAAAAAAAACTATTACACATGCAAAGCATGTATGAAGAAAGCTAGTGTAGTTTAGCTCAAGAGCTCATTGAAAATGCTCTGATTACACGTCAATGTAACTAATGTTTGTAACTAATTACTTTTCATTTATTTTCACTTGAGAGATTATGAAGAAAATGCATGCAAGTGGACCACAAATGCAATTTTCCACTTCCACCCCAGCAATTCATGCAAGGAGAAATTCTTAGGTAGGGACTGCCCTACCACGTGGCGGTAGGGCAATTCAATCAAAATTAAGAAAGAACTTTGTATATTCTGAAATTGTCCTTCTTTTAATAAAGCAATATATCTAAAACACCTCCGTGTAAGGTCTTAATTGGACAGTCCCACCACCACGTGGTACGGCTACCTTACCTAAGAATCTCTTTTCATATACAAGTCAGTTGAGCTCGAGCTCAGAAAATCACAAGGATGCCATCAACGTGTGTCACCTCTGCATAACGTACGATAGAAGCATTGGACCTTTGAAAATTCACCAAGACCAGCTAGAAACTCTGTTGAGAATTAGTAACCTTGTCACTTGTGGTAAATGCATGTGGGTTTGAAAATGCCAATTTTCAAACACATCGATCCTAATGAATTACGAAATTTACATTAATGAATGTGCGTGCGTGGAGAACTCGAAGAGCAGATGGATATTGATACCTTCATTGACGTCAATAACGGTAGATCCCAAAACATCAAGCTCACCCATCAAAAATATATTTCAATTTGTTGTTAATAATAAAATGTACGACTAAATTTAACCCATATCATTGCCATTGTGGACGAAAAATAAAATTTGAATATGCAATGGCAAGAACAATGAATAATGATCAACTGACGGGAACTTCACAAGTTAACTTGCAGTGTAGTTGTTTTTCTATGACTTGTTTATAGCTTCATCTATGACTAATTTTACCAAAAATGAGCGTGATCTAGAGCTCTGCAAAACCTAGCTGCCAGCGGCAAATTTTAACTATGGAGGCTTAACCGCTTCTCCACCACCGATATAGATAAGAACTTAAGAAGCACATAACATCTCAAGTTTTGCATCCTAACAAATCAATATATCTCTAATTACCATTCCATTTGTAACGTCCCGTATCTTAAATTACCAATTTACAAGTTAGTTGGACGGTAAACGACCGTTATTTTCACTTTTACTGTCGTTTAAGCACTTTTAGTGGCCCTAAAAGTTGACTTTTTGATCGGGCCAAAATTTGAGAAAATTTCCTTCATGAAAGTTGTAGAGGACGTTAACCCGAGCGCGGGCATATGTGGTACGTAAAAATTGGAGTTCGTATGCGAAAGTTTTGAGTGATTTAAGAAATTTACTGTTCATGGTAAAAAAATATATAAATTTGGAAATTTTACTGTGGTAGGTTTCCAAATCCGGAAACCTACCTTCCTCTCTCCTCTCCCCCGATCTCTCCCTCTTTCCTCTTCGGGCGGTTTGCTTTCCCCTTCGATTTGCATCCGTCCGGCCATCAACCGGTGGAAAACCGGCCACCACGGGGTCGCCTCCTTCCCCTCAACACGCTGGTGCCCTTGGTTTTCAACAATTTGGCCGGAAAACCCCGAATCGAAGCAAGGAAGTCCACGGGGGCAGTTTGAGCTTTCCGGCGATTCCACCGTTTCCGGCCGTCCCCGACCACCAAATCACCATCGAAGGTTCGGTTTTTGCCCAGGATTGTTTTGCCCCTAGCCTTGAGTCACGATTTGCAGTGTGGAGGTCGAATCGACGATTTCAAATTCTAGGGTTCTTGAGTTTTTTCTGGAAAAACTTCACCAGCCGGTTTCGACTGTTTCAAGGTAAAATTGGATGATGTTGTAGTTAGGAAGTTGGTTGGGTTTGTTGAGTAGAAGCTACTGTCCAAATTTGGTGGCCATTGGAGGTGGTGGCCACCGGCGCGTGAGCCCCACGCGCCGCCACTGTGGGTGGCGCGTGGAGGCGTGTTGGGCTGTGTTTTAATTCCATATTTTAGCCCATTAAATCCTATAAATATTGTAGAGCTTGTATATTAAATTTGGTGAATTTTGGAGAAGCTTGGAATTAATTATGAATTTTTGAAGTTTAGGGTTTCGATTATCGAATTACGAGAATCCGGCCGTCGAATATCTCTCGGTTCTGCCTTGGAACCTTTAAATTAACGAATTGGTATTAGTAGTATAATTTGGGTTGCATCCGAGAAGAAGTGGAGATGTAATTATGAGGAATTGATTTTAGGAATCATATTAAATTGTTGAATAATTATTCACGGAATATAATCGTGTACAGGATGTCGTACCGGGCTCTGGCTCGATAGAGGAACTCGTATACGTGACCGTCGGAATAGTACTGTGAGTGGACTTTTGTTTTAAATAATGATGCATGCGTTTATTTTCTTGAATTAATGCTTTACCTAATTAATATATTACTTTCGAGCATACGAATGGATTTCGGAAATTTATTTCGGTTTATCTCGTGGTTTTGCTTTCAATAATGATTTTCTGAGATTGATTATGAATTATCTCGGTTATGACTTTCGGATATTAATTTTGTTATGCTCGGATTTGAAATTATGATTTATGTTGTTTTTCAATAAAGTATTTTCCAGGGTATTTTCCAAAATGGAATATTAGTTCATTATTGAACTTCCTTGCTTATTCATTATTGACCTGAGAATATTTTGGCGTGTGGGACACGCCGTTGATTTATTGATCTTTCTTATTTATTTATCGACTTTCGATTTTGGCATTGGGAATGCCTTGATGATGATTTTAGAATTTGTTTTGTTTCGGTTTACGGGGATTACGATTTATTATTATTTCTCGCATTTTTGCTATTGATTTGAGATACTTTTGGCGTGTGGGACACGTCGTTGGAAATTCTTTTACGAGAGATGGGGGAAGCCTTATGTATTTTGGATTTACTGGATTTTCGGTTATGTTTCCCTGTGCCATACTGAGGGGTGATTTTATCATGCTAGCATTGATTTTCCGCCTTTGTGGCGCGGTGATGGGATCACCGTAGCCCTTCCGCCTTTGTGGCGCAGGTTACTGTCTCTGTGACAGTAATTCTGTAGCCCAGTATCCTATCGCTACACTTAGTGGCGTAAGGGTATATTATGGGAGTTATGGGAGTTCTTTAGCCTGGGAGGCTATCACCCAACCAAGCCTGAGTGGCTTATTCGTATGGCTATCATCTTCCCCTACTTATACTATTTTTGACTAGCGGGGACTAGTCTGAGTTTTCTTAACCAGCGGGGCTGGACTTATATTTTCGAGTATTGAAATTTCAATCTTTTACTCTGTTGTTGTGACTAGCGGGGCTAGTCGGTTTTCTGGAGTTCAACGTTTTTCGGGTTATTTTCTTAAGTGTTTTATAAATGTTGCATGCATCCGGATTTTTTTTATATATCGAAAAATGTGGGAAAGTATGAAGTTTTATTTTGGTTTATTCATATTAAATTATTTATTTTTGTCCACTCACGCTAACGTGTTTTTCAATTACTTTCCCCTGGGCCCTTCGGTTTCAAATGCCCAGTTTGCAGGCGAAATTAGTTGAGGTCGGGCGTACATTGGAGTTGAGGCATAGTCAACAGCCTAGCTTCCGCGGTTGCCTTTGAGTTAGGTTGTCCTTATTTACCTTTCTATTAGAATTGCTCTGATTACCTATGGGATTTATGTTTTTCAAGTTGAGGTTTGTGTTTTGTGAATTGGAGATTGGTGTTGAGTTGGGGAGCAGGGTGGCTCCAGAAGTATAAGGATGATTTGATTTAGAAGTGTAAATGCTTTCTACAGGTTTTGGGTAGCCCATTTTAGGGGAAGTTCCGCCAAATTTTTGGTCGAATTTCTTCTAAGGTGGGCCCCGCAGGGCCACTTCGGATTTCAGGGTGAAATCCGGGGTGGGTCCTGTCAGTTGGTATCAGAGCATTAGGTTGTCAGATTCTGTAGACTCGTTTCTATTCTGTTACCTTATATGCTAGGTGTTGCCCAGTACCTCCCGAGTGATGGCCCGACTGCAGCGGTTCCCCATCGTGTACTCTTCGGTGCTGTGGTATTCATCCAGTGTGTAAGGTACATGTCTAATGGGTATTTCCTTCAAGTACTATGCCTCGTGTACACCGACCTCATAGGAACTTCACTGTGTATCGGATTGTCTTCATGTCTTATACTTGTCTGGTTGTGGTAGGGTAATAGCACTCTACCTGGTTGTGTTGTGCTATGAAATGTGATTCGAGGAAATGTTGGGAGTAACTTTTCCTCGATGTCAACGGATTATTGGAACATGGTTTAGGGTACGAGACCGGAGTTTGATGGTGTGTTTCATTTCTGGAAATGAGCAACTACGGTTTGACCTATCTTTAGAGACTGTAATTAATTCAAAATCATGATTGTTGGTGGAAATAGAATCGGTAATTATGGTGGTTCTGTTTGGAACCAAGTTTAAGCAAACGTGTGTTGTGAGGTGATTGATTGTAGAGCAGTTTATAAAATACTTTGGGAAGTTGATGGGAGGTCCCTTGAGAATCTTAGTGCAAGAAACCGATTGTAGGTAAATTTGGACTGGAATTTCTTCAATTGTACAATTTATGTGGGAATTGTGAACGTATTACCTTTTGGTAGACAGCGGAGGAAAATTGAATAAATATTCTGAGTTGTATAGCTGGATGCCATGTTTTCTAGTGACTGTGGTCACTGAGGATGGTAAATAAGGAGTGGAGGTGATAACAGTAGATAGGAGATTATAAGTGGAACGAGTCATTTTGGGTTGTTGACTTGACTGAAACAATTGATAGCTTTGTTTGGATTAGAAGAATGTGAATTCTAGATACTTTGATTTATAATTGGTCAAATGTATGGGAAAACGGATAAAGAGTGGGTTTTTGAAGCTAATATGTGGTGGAAGTTTGAGGAATCGAGGAAATGATTAAAGTTTTACTATAAAGTTATGACTTCGGTCCATATTTCTAACTAGTAGAATTAGAATCAACCTTTAGTATGTAATATCGTGCCAACAGGTGTCCTTTTATTTATATGTTTATTGAGATGGTGGAATGTAATATCAGAGAATTTTTTTTAAGATGACATCGTCAGATATTTGTAGTATTTCGAGTGGGATTACTTTATGATACGGAATGTGATTCGAGTTTTGATTAGTGAAGTCTTGGAGATTAATTGCGATATGTTTTGGTGGAACTTTTGATCGACAGTTTGGTAGTGACTTTATAAGCATTGTTAGTAGAGTAACTTTATGGAAATAAGTTTTCTAGTTGGTTCCGGAAATCTTTGAAGTCGGGAAATATTTGAAGTTAAAGAATTGACCAGTTTGTTTAATTATATTGGGTGAAGCATATTGAGGTTTGCCTTTTTAATGAAATAATTCAGCATATTGGACGATTAATTTGAGAAATTGGATTGTCATGCTATAAGATCACTTTTAGATTCGAGTGTTGTCTTAATTGATACAAGGTTGGACGAGCATCCTTCGTCTCTCTCCAGCAACTTATTCGAGAAAGACCTGGTGAATGATGGTTTGTTGTTTTGGAAAAAAAAAAAAAAAAAAAACTGTTTGTTGTTTGCGTTGGGTACTTGTATTAAATATTTTGATTTGGGAAAAATTGAATGAGTTCTTTCTACACTGGTGTTAGTATATGTGGAATAGGTAAGTCTGTTGAATTGTGATTCTTACCTTGATTAACATTTCTGTCCTGTGGTGACCCTTAATCGAGAATTTAGGAAGGGGATTTGTGTAATTGACATATGGTCACCAAAGCACGGGTATTAGCAGAATTGTGTGGACGGAAAATATGAGGTTGGCATAAAAGTGTTTGCATATCTCAAGATCGAACTATGTGCATAAATTGAGGGGGACTAAATCTTAAGTGCCAAAACATTCCTTGAGATTATGTTCCATTTTGAGCTAAGCAGTTTTATATTAGAAATATCAACTGAATTTGAAGACCTCGGTTTCTTACTCACGAGAGCCTAAGTTTTTAAATTTCGTGGGATTGTGTTTCGTCCAGTGTTCTCTTGAAAAGGGTTTTTCCTTGTAGAATTGTGAAATTTCTGAATATTGATTGGACCATTGGAAGGTCAAAGCAAAGTTTGATTATTAGAAAGGTGAATTTGCAGACTTCTAGCTTTCTATTCGAATGTAATGGGAATATAAAAATTTTATGCAAAAAGGGGAAAAGTGGTTCGTTTCTGTTCCATAAGGTTTTATCCTTTCTGATCTCGTTGATTTGAAAAATTGGCAGTTTGAGAAATTATAGGTCCGCAGTAGTTGCATAACAATTGATTGAATTTGATAAGCTGCTGTCTACATTTAATTTGAAAAAGGAGTAATTTATGCAGAAAATTTTCGATCTCATTGTTTCTTATGAGATTCTATTAAAGGAACTAAGATGAGGCTTGAGATATTTGGATGTAATAATTGTTCGTGTGGTATGGTAATTGAGGTTGTCGGTGTAACTAGAATTTTTGTTAAATAAGTATTATTAGGAGAGTGGATCTTTAACCACCTTATTTTTTTGTCAGCTCAGTAATAGACGGTTGTTGCCAAAAAAGTGTCAATTTTAAGTCAAGGATGAAGGGATGACTATGTTTAAGTAGTCTGTAGTTTAATGTTGGTTGTTGGATTAATACAATTTGAAAACACAAAGAAAAGGGTGGAACGCTATGGTAGTAGCCTTCGTACAAGAATTTAAGCCTGATTGGAAACGTCGCACTCAAAGAGTATTGTCTTAAGATAGCCGAAGAAACTATTTGAATAGGAACTTATCGGTTTAATCAAAGTTATCCTACGTTACTTTTGACAATTGTGGGATATTTACGTAAACGACATTTGACCAGAAATCTAGGCACAAACGGACAAAATGAAAGTGTGGTCCTGTGGTGGTTAAGGAAATTGGTAGTTTTAGACTTGTGGGGTATCTGCGAATATCTTATGGTGTTTTATTAGCGGTTGGACTTTCCCACAAACCCCTATACGAATTGAGAACGTATTAAATGTGGGTCAATGTATTTTCACGACGTTGTTAGTGAACGGGTTAGATCTTCCCCGTACGAGTTATATGAGAATTCTGTGAATGCTACTGTTCCAACCGAATGGTTTGTGATGCTGATACCTTGCGTCATTTGGGCTATTGGCGGACACGAAATTCTTGACGCCGAAATTCATGTATTTGTGAGATTGTGTTGCTACGTTATTAGGCAAGACAAGTGCTTCGACTTGAGTGTTGTTAATTTGGGGTTATAAGCATGTTTTATTCTCGTTTGTGTTGTTGGGTTTGCCGGAGATTCTATTGATTGTTAAAGTAGTTGATTTGAGGTTGTAAAAGAAAACTTAACTAGAGGAAGAGTCGACAAGTTTTGAGATTCCGACAGCATCGAATGGGGTTTTCCTTCGATAAGTCTTTTGGGATTATGAAAGAAATTGTTCTTGCATGTGTTATAAGTTGTTGCATCAATATCTCGTTCCCCTTGACACGCTAGTCAATTTTCCATTATGTGGTACTCAAAGTATGGTTCATTCCAGTCACCGACCTCGGTTTAACCATAAGTCTTTATTCTCGAAATTCTACCATGTGTTCCTGCTCACATATTCGAATCATTTACGGGTTTCTTTGAACATAAGGTTTTTCAATCACGAATAGGGGTAAACTTTTCTTGTGGGATGGTTAAGTTCAGCGGGGTTACTATGGAATCGATTGAATTATTGTGACGGACAAGGTTTCAGATTACGAATTGTTTATTTCAAGTATTGAAATTCTTTTCTAGTTGATTAATTCTTGAACCAGATTTGGAGTATTAATTAGTGTTGGAAACCTTGTAGTCCATTAAAGAATCTGGTATATACAGAGTTGGGAACTTTCAACAATGTTGTATCTGTAATGATGTAGTTGTGAGGTTTTGTCATACAGTTGGGTGGAAATATCCTATGTAGGGCTAGTGGAGATCATCAGAGTTTTGTTGATTGCCGATTTGAGGTTACGAAAAGGAAAGTTTAATTTAAGGGAAGAGTGATAAGTTTCGAGATTGTGATATTTTTGAATTAATTGCTGTGCTGTTTATGTTCTAACCGGCATGAAATTTCGAGGGCGAAATTTTTATAAGGAGGGGAGAATGTAACGTCCCGTATCTTAAATTACCAATTTACAAGTTAGTTGGACGGTAAACGACCGTTATTTTCACTTTTACTGTCGTTTAAGCACTTTTAGTGGCCCTAAAAGTTGACTTTTTGATCGGGCCAAAATTTGAGAAAATTTCCTTCATGAAAGTTGTAGAGGACGTTAACCCGAGCGCGGGCATATGTGGTACGTAAAAATTGGAGTTCGTATGCGAAAGTTTTGAGTGATTTAAGAAATTTACTGTTCATGGTAAAAAAATATATAAATTTGGAAATTTTACTGTGGTAGGTTTCCAAATCCGGAAACCTACCTTCCTCTCTCCTCTCCCCCGATCTCTCCCTCTTTCCTCTTCGGGCGGTTTGCTTTCCCCTTCGATTTGCATCCGTCCGGCCATCAACCGGTGGAAAACCGGCCACCACGGGGTCGCCTCCTTCCCCTCAACACGCTGGTGCCCTTGGTTTTCAACAATTTGGCCGGAAAACCCCGAATCGAAGCAAGGAAGTCCACGGGGGCAGTTTGAGCTTTCCGGCGATTCCACCGTTTCCGGCCGTCCCCGACCACCAAATCACCATCGAAGGTTCGGTTTTTGCCCAGGATTGTTTTGCCCCTAGCCTTGAGTCACGATTTGCAGTGTGGAGGTCGAATCGACGATTTCAAATTCTAGGGTTCTTGAGTTTTTTCTGGAAAAACTTCACCAGCCGGTTTCGACTGTTTCAAGGTAAAATTGGATGATGTTGTAGTTAGGAAGTTGGTTGGGTTTGTTGAGTAGAAGCTACTGTCCAAATTTGGTGGCCATTGGAGGTGGTGGCCACCGGCGCGTGAGCCCCACGCGCCGCCACTGTGGGTGGCGCGTGGAGGCGTGTTGGGCTGTGTTTTAATTCCATATTTTAGCCCATTAAATCCTATAAATATTGTAGAGCTTGTATATTAAATTTGGTGAATTTTGGAGAAGCTTGGAATTAATTATGAATTTTTGAAGTTTAGGGTTTCGATTATCGAATTACGAGAATCCGGCCGTCGAATATCTCTCGGTTCTGCCTTGGAACCTTTAAATTAACGAATTGGTATTAGTAGTATAATTTGGGTTGCATCCGAGAAGAAGTGGAGATGTAATTATGAGGAATTGATTTTAGGAATCATATTAAATTGTTGAATAATTATTCACGGAATATAATCGTGTACAGGATGTCGTACCGGGCTCTGGCTCGATAGAGGAACTCGTATACGTGACCGTCGGAATAGTACTGTGAGTGGACTTTTGTTTTAAATAATGATGCATGCGTTTATTTTCTTGAATTAATGCTTTACCTAATTAATATATTACTTTCGAGCATACGAATGGATTTCGGAAATTTATTTCGGTTTATCTCGTGGTTTTGCTTTCAATAATGATTTTCTGAGATTGATTATGAATTATCTCGGTTATGACTTTCGGATATTAATTTTGTTATGCTCGGATTTGAAATTATGATTTATGTTGTTTTTCAATAAAGTATTTTCCAGGGTATTTTCCAAAATGGAATATTAGTTCATTATTGAACTTCCTTGCTTATTCATTATTGACCTGAGAATATTTTGGCGTGTGGGACACGCCGTTGATTTATTGATCTTTCTTATTTATTTATCGACTTTCGATTTTGGCATTGGGAATGCCTTGATGATGATTTTAGAATTTGTTTTGTTTCGGTTTACGGGGATTACGATTTATTATTATTTCTCGCATTTTTGCTATTGATTTGAGATACTTTTGGCGTGTGGGACACGTCGTTGGAAATTCTTTTACGAGAGATGGGGGAAGCCTTATGTATTTTGGATTTACTGGATTTTCGGTTATGTTTCCCTGTGCCATACTGAGGGGTGATTTTATCATGCTAGCATTGATTTTCCGCCTTTGTGGCGCGGTGATGGGATCACCGTAGCCCTTCCGCCTTTGTGGCGCAGGTTACTGTCTCTGTGACAGTAATTCTGTAGCCCAGTATCCTATCGCTACACTTAGTGGCGTAAGGGTATATTATGGGAGTTATGGGAGTTCTTTAGCCTGGGAGGCTATCACCCAACCAAGCCTGAGTGGCTTATTCGTATGGCTATCATCTTCCCCTACTTATACTATTTTTGACTAGCGGGGACTAGTCTGAGTTTTCTTAACCAGCGGGGCTGGACTTATATTTTCGAGTATTGAAATTTCAATCTTTTACTCTGTTGTTGTGACTAGCGGGGCTAGTCGGTTTTCTGGAGTTCAACGTTTTTCGGGTTATTTTCTTAAGTGTTTTATAAATGTTGCATGCATCCGGATTTTTTTTATATATCGAAAAATGTGGGAAAGTATGAAGTTTTATTTTGGTTTATTCATATTAAATTATTTATTTTTGTCCACTCACGCTAACGTGTTTTTCAATTACTTTCCCCTGGGCCCTTCGGTTTCAAATGCCCAGTTTGCAGGCGAAATTAGTTGAGGTCGGGCGTACATTGGAGTTGAGGCATAGTCAACAGCCTAGCTTCCGCGGTTGCCTTTGAGTTAGGTTGTCCTTATTTACCTTTCTATTAGAATTGCTCTGATTACCTATGGGATTTATGTTTTTCAAGTTGAGGTTTGTGTTTTGTGAATTGGAGATTGGTGTTGAGTTGGGGAGCAGGGTGGCTCCAGAAGTATAAGGATGATTTGATTTAGAAGTGTAAATGCTTTCTACAGGTTTTGGGTAGCCCATTTTAGGGGAAGTTCCGCCAAATTTTTGGTCGAATTTCTTCTAAGGTGGGCCCCGCAGGGCCACTTCGGATTTCAGGGTGAAATCCGGGGTGGGTCCTGTCACCATTAACTCATTTGTTCAAATTCCAAAAGAATGAAAGATAGTATATATGGGGAAGAAAATGATGGTTTTCACTTATTTTTGTATTTTCTCATATTTCAATATAAAGTCAGTCAAACAAATTTTTAGAGTAAGAGCAATATTATAATGGGACAATCAAATAATTATATCCTCAGGTAGTCAATCAAACAAATCTTTAGATATGAGCAAAATTGTTATAGGGCAGTCAAATTAATCATATCCTCAGGTAGAATAAAAATTAAAAAACTGCACAAAATTACAATTTAATGAGTTCCCAAAATAGCACCAGTGACCCCCTATAAAAGAAGCACAGCTATATGCACCTAAACCAGTAAACCACACTTCAGGGTTTGCATCCAAAGCCAAATAACCCAGTCATATTCTATATCACTATTGCTATCTAGCTCTATTCCTTGGCTGTGAGTATGGAGAACAAAATGGTTTCCTTCTTGGCTTTCGCCTTGGCGATTATGGCCATTGTTCTCAATGCTTCCCCAGCAAATGGGGATATCACATGCCAAGCTGCTTTGGTGTGCTGCCATGTAAGTCTTTCTTGGGGAGCTCCGGCCAGCAGACCCTAGTCTTTCTTGCTGCCTAGGTGTTCAAAATGTGAATGCTCAGGCTATCACCACGCAGATTCGCATGAGCCTTTGCGAATGCTTTAAGAAGGCTGCTGCTGGCATTCCAATTGACCCTGCAAAACTTATGAAGCTTCCTCAGTTATGCCAGGTCTCTGTTCCTGTTCCCCTTGACCATAGTCTATGCTTCCTCAGTTATGTTGGATAAAAACTGTTTGTTATAACCATATACTTTTGGTGTGAAATCTCACTTTCCACATGTCCCTGAATCCGATAATAATTAAGACCGTGCCAACTCTTTTCCATCCAGTGCATCTTGTAAAATTTAATTTTGAGATTTTTTCAGATTAGTAAAGATGTAAATAGGGAATGGAAAGCACTTGGGTAGGATCAAAATCTCATAAAGTAGTAAATTAGTAATGGTGCAAATAAGGAAGAAGACTCTTAGGTAGGATCAAAATCTCATGTGCAAATCTTCACATTAATGACAAGCCTATATAAGAAGCACACAGTACCTCAGGTTTTGCATCCTAAACCAAAATTAACCAATATCTACTTACCATTCCATTAACTCCTCTGTTACAATTCCAAAAGATATCTAGTATATATGGAGAAGAAAATTATGACTTTCGCTGCGCTGGTGATTATGGTCGTCGTCCTCAATGCATGTCCTGCAATTGGAGGATGCGACGAAGCCTTAGTCGAGTTGTTGCCCTGTGCCACGTTCGTGATGGGTCCTGCAGAAGGAACTCCCCCTCCTGCGTGTTGTGAAGGTATGAAGCATGTCGTTGGTGGAGCAGATACCGCTGAGAATCGCAGGAGTCTTTGCCAATGTTTGAAAGACACAGCTGTTAAAAATGAGGTTAAAATCAAGCCTGAAAACATTAAGCATGCTGTTGATGCTTGTGGCGTTAAAATCCTTGTTCCTATTGATCCTAATATCGACTGCAGCAAGTAATTACTCACTCTCCCTCTCTCATTTTTATTACATAATACATGTGTGTTCGGTGTCCAACTAAAGACCAACTCAACCAAAAACTCAATCAGGCGGTCCATATGTTCATTCAACATGAGCGTGGTTTGACACAGATTATACATACATACATACATACATATATATAAGATGTACGATACTTCTATTGATCTTGTGCTTTGATAATGTGATATGCAGAATTCCGGCGTTTTAAAGGGATCAAATAGAACTATTGGAGAAGAAGATTAGCTGCAGGATGATGTTTTATGATGCATAATTAATCAGTATTCATCCAAGAACAAGAATTTATATGAATAATATGCATCGTTTCTCTCCAGATTTTGTTCTTGTTAACACATTTGTCTTGATTCTGCAACAATTAATTAGTAGCACACTAGAATTCAATTGAGATCCCAAGCTTAAATTTTACATTCCCTAATATTGCCAAGCTGATCAAATTATTCGGGATGTTCTCTTGACGCTGATTGTAACGTAGCGCATTTACATATAAGGGTTTTTATCGTAGGTGGGATCTGAATTTTTTTTTTGGACCAGACAGAATGGTACCTGAACTTTCAAAGTGATCAAATAGGTACCTAGAGAGTAGAGACTTCTAAAACCACATCATTATATAAAAAGTAGGGAAAATTTCGCAAACAGTACACCAAGTAAAGACCACTAATAATTCTTATACATAAAGTTCCAAACCAAACATTTCGGTACACAAAATCTGAAACTCGACCCACTATCAGTACACGACGTCAATTTTTGATACCAAAATGTCCATTATGCCCTCAGTTTTTTTTTTTTTTAATAAAATTTTTTTTCCTTCGTTTTTTCCTTCATTTTTTCTGTTATTTTTTTCTATTATTTTTTTTCCTTCATTTTTTCTGTTATTTTTTTCTATTATTTTTTTCCTTACTTTTTTCTGTTATTTTTTTTTCTTCCTTCTTTTTTTTTTTCCTTCGTTTTTATCTCTTTCTTTCTTTTCACATGACTAAATATTGGCTGAGTTACAAATATAAGTTGTAGGACCATAAATCTCACCAATTGGAGGGCAAGGGCGGCGTTGGAAGCGAGGGAGTGAGCGTGTAGGTGAGGAAGGCGGCGTTGGAAGCGAGGAAGTGAGCCCGGAAGAAGGAAGAAGAAAGAGATAAAAACGAAGGAAAAAAAAAACAGAAAAAACGAAGGAAAAAAAATAATAGAAAAAAATAACAGAAAAAACGAAGGAAAAAAAAATAACAGAAAAAAAGAAGGAAAAAAAATAATAGAAAAAAATAACAGAAAAAAAAAAATATTAAAAAAAAACTGAGGGCATAATGGACATTTTGGTGTCAAAAATTGACAACGTGTACTGATAGTGGGTCGAGTTTCAGATTCCGTGTACCGAATGTTTGGTTTGGAACTTTATGTATAAGAATTATTAGTGGCCTTTACTTGGTGTACTGTTTGCGAAATTTTCCCTAAAAAGTATCTAAAATGTCGTTATAGTAAAATATCAAAATCAAATAAAAGGAAATTAGAAAAGAAAAAAAGGAGACAGTTTCCTGGGTCAAAAATACAAATTCAATCAAAAAATTGCTGGAGACAGTTTCCTAACTTTTATTCTCTTCAGTTGCTAAAATTTGAGATTAAAAAATATTAAGTATCTACTATATTACTCTGGGCATCGCATGCATGTGTATGACGCTAGTAATAATAATAACAACAATAATAATCCTTTCAAAAAAAAAAATAATAATAATAATAATAATAATTTTTTTTTTTTTAGCAAACCTCGACAGTGCGAGGGAAAATTATTGAAAGAAAATGAAAAACGAGTACATCAAGACGGTGGAAGGGGAAGACAACAACCTTACCCCTCGAAAGATTGAAGAGACATGCCTCTGCAAGAACAACTAAAGCACTACAAATTAGCTAAAACGAAAATTAGGAAGACCTAAACTGTCTTGGGCACAAAAAGAAATTGCAAATTGAGGAATAGAATCCCACCAAATCATATCAGACAAAGAATCACCAAAATTAGCTAAAACATCAGCAACTTGATTACCCTATCTATAAATGTGTGAAGAACGAAAGTGTATATGAGAAATCCAATTAAGACAATTACCCCACTCCACTCCACTTGATTATTATTATTATTATTATTATATATCATAGTTGATAAGACACAAGAATTTTGATAAATCTGACAAACTACATGAGACCCTTATTGCTGCCATTAAAACTCAACGAAGCATTTTGTAGAGCAAAATGGACAAATAGAAATTACTGTGACCAACTGTAAGGGACATATTAAAAATGGAGACAAGCTAGTGTACTGGTGGGTATGAGATACCCTCATTTACAACTATTTGAACAAAAATTTACAAGTATTTGAACCAAAATTACAACATTGAGAACAAAAGTTACCATATTCATTTACACTATTTACATATAGTTAAACAAAAATTACAACATTGACAACGAATTTGTTCAAAAGCTTGTAAAAATGTCGTAAGAGGTGTAATTACCATTATTATAACTAAGATTACAACATTGACAACAAATTTGTTCAAAAACTTGTAAAATGTCGTAAGAGGTGTAATTACCATTATTAGAACTAAAATTACACAAAGTATGACTCAAATTACAACTTTGACAACAAAATTTGTTCTCACTTTTGTAAATGTGGGTATGAGATACCCACCACTACACTAGAATTTCCCTTAAAAATGATCCAAGGGTGTAAACGCTGCAACATCAAAATCAGAATTTTGACAACGTGATTTTATTTTGAACACCTTATTAAAGGAACCTCTACCGCATTCGCCCCCATGGTTAAAAAAGAAGCATCTCATGGTTGAAAAAAGTCAAGTCACGTACATAAGCTTCATATTTGGTAATTGAATTTGGAGAAAGTTTATAAAGTTTATGATCATAAGGCACCAAACGCAAAATCTCAACTAGATTCATATAATGGATTAACATGTTTTCTGGAAAAAAAAAAAAAAAATTAGCATGTTTTCTGGCTTGAGCAAGTTAAGTTTTTTTTTTTTTTTCCCTCAGTGACTTTGGCTTAAAAATCATGTGCTATAACGATGAGACATGAGCACGGCCAACATTTTCTAAAACAAGTCTTTTTCGGTGAGGAGACAACCCAGAGTTTGGTTTGACATTGTCATGGCTAAGCTGCCTTTGAAGACAATGAATTGCAGATTTGGTTTCAAGTTTCAACCCACATAATAAGAGATCTTTTTTTTCAGAAAAGTTATGTTGGACAATAACTGTGTGCTATAACCCACATACTTTCGGTGTGAAATCTCACTTTCCACATGCGGCCGAATCGTCTAATAATTAAGACCGTGACAACCCAATTCCATCGGATGTATATTTTAAAATTTAATTCTGAGACTTTTTTCTGATTAGCAACGATGCAAATAGGGAACGGAAAGCACTTAGGTAATAATGGTGCAAATAAGGAAGAAGGCTCTTAGGTAGGATCAAAATCTCATGTGCAAATCTTCACATTAATGACAAGCCTATATAAGAAGCACACAGTACCTCAGGTTTTTTGCATCCTAAATCAAAACCAATATCAACTTACCATTCCATTGACTCCTCTGTTCCAATTCCAAAAAAGTGCTAGTATGGAGAAGAAAATGATGACTTTCGCTGGGTTGGTGATTATGGTCGTCGTCCTCAATGCATGTCCTGCAATTGGAGGGTGCGACGAAGCCTTAGTCGAGTTGTTGCCCTGTGCCACGTTCGTGTTGGGCCCTGGCATAGGGGAGCCCCCTTCTCCGTGCTGTGCAGGTTTAAAGCATGTGGTTGCTGGAGCTGATACCAGTGAGAAGCGCAGGAGTCTTTGCCAATGTTTGAAAGACAAAGCTGTTGGTGCTGGCGTTAAAGTCGACCCTGAAAAACTTAAGCACGTTACTGACGCTTGTGGCGTCAAAATTCCTATTCCTATTGATCCCAATGTCGACTGCAGCACGTAATTACTCTCACGATCTCCCTCTCTCATTTTTATTACATGATACATGTATGTTCAACGCCCAACTAAAAATCACCTCAACCAAAAACTCAATTAGTCGGTCCATATATTCATTCAACATGAGTGTGGTTATGTGTGTGTGTGTGTGTGTGAGAGTACAATACTTCTACTGATAATGTGCTTTGCTCATGTGACGTGCAGAATTCCGGTGTTTTAAAGGGATCAAATAAAACTTGGAGAAGAAGATTAGCTACATGATAATGTTTTATGATGCATAATTAATTAGTATTCATCTAAGAACAAGAATTTATATGAATAATAGGCATCATTTCTCTCCTGATTTTGTTTTTCCTAACTCATTTGTGTTGATTCTGCAATAATTAATTAGTAGTACACTAGAATTCAATTGAGATCCCAAACTCAAATTTCACATTTCCTAATATCGCCAAACTGATCAAATTGTTCGGGATGTTCTCTTGATGCCTGCTTGTAATCTGATGCGTGCACTTACATAATTCAAGAAAAAACAATATCGCCAATCATATAACAAACAAACAAAAAACTCCATCTCTCTCCTCTAATTAATGTGAATTAACTAATTGTCTTGTTGAGCATCCAGAGAAGAAGAGCCAGCTGAATTCCAAAAATAGAGTGAAGCCATGTTCTGTCCACCATGAACCCAAACACTGTAATTCCTGCTCTATTATGCTCTAAATATTTCACTGCAAAAAGAAATTAACCGGCCACTTTGTGATTTACAACATTAAAATGATAATAATCTAAAGGGTTTAAAGGTGATATGTCCTTGTTACTAACCTAGAGCTTGTCTCTTCTGGAATGAGATTGTGTTTGTGAAAATTGGCACCAACTTGGTGTTGTCAAGATCGTCTTCTTCGTCCCCTTCTTCATCATCTGATTCCAAATCAGCACCGAAGGGAAACACTTGATGATTTGAGGAAACCTGAGGCACCATCGGAGTCTCAGTTTCTGCGTAATCAAAAGAGTGGATTGTGGCACAGACATGCCACTTTGCAGCAAGCCCAGTAACTTTCTGTGCTTTATGTGTTACTTTGGTTGCACTCCGCAAACATATGAATAGACTAGTCACAAGGCTTATAGAACATAACTGCACCATGACCAAAAACAAAACAGAACTAATCAGTGAATTAGTATATATAAGATATCGATCACCATATTAATGGATATATACTGACTTTTCATTTCTAGAGAGCTAATCAAGACTTGTATTAGCGAGTCCAGATTAGCTCTCTAGAGATGTTTTTCATACTATTCTTTAAATGTGGTCTCTGTAACACTATTAGATCAGTTTATCTGTTAATTGACACTTACAGCGAGTTCTCCAGCGTTGTAGATATTAACATGAGCACTGGACCTGGTTATCATGACAAGAAAGGCGAGCTGACTAGCTGTAACCATAATCAGAGAGACCAAGATGAACGCTCGAAACCGGTGGCTTATAATCCTAAAGGTCCTTCTGATCTTGTTGTGTTCCATCATTATTGTCTCCACCTCGGTTTCCTTTTGAAAAACTTGCGCGTAAATTTCTAGTCTTTGTATTTGCAGATGGCAAATGAGCCGGAACAGAACACACACCAGGAAGAAAATTGTGGTCCTATAAAGCCATGAACACAGCTCCAACATGCATAATATTGTGTCACTCAAGTACATGTTACCATAGTATGGTAGTTCTGTGGCCCCTGAGACATACCACCAGATTTTGTACACACACTCTGCAGCAAAACAGGGGAAGACAATCAAGCATAGGAGCTTCATTGAATTCTGCAATAAGGAATCAAAGAATTAAAGCTTTAATTTAGTTACATGATTGTATAACTATAAGAATTACCAATAATGAGGTCTAGCTTACCTGAAACTGTTGCTTATATTCATGACGGACTTTCTCACTTGCATCACTTAACTTGTCAAGGAAGAGAAACCTCTTCAGACCAAATTTACGAGTCCAGCAGGAGAGGCTAATGAAGGAGAGCATTGCGAACAAGGAAAGCGAAATCTGGGAAACAACATGGTAAGGTCTGCTATGGTTCGCATCACAGCTCGAGCAGGAGAGAAGGAAGTGAGTGACTAGTGGTACGCCAATGGCTAAGACGAAGAAGATTGACCATGAAAGACCAGTTCTCCATATACTAGACTGGTCCACAAAGACCCATTTCAGGCACGAACCAAAGCTCGGCAAGTCAAGTCCTTCATGGCTGGAGATAGAGTTTTGTTTTGGCAGAATTGGATGGCTTTGATCTTCCATGGTTTTGTATAAGCTTTCTTTGAAAGTCTGAATATAAATGAACACAAAATGAACAAAGAGACAAGAAAATCCATCCTAGTCCTAACGTAATCGTGATTTCTCTTATATATGATTATGATTATCTTTTTTTGATGACATGATTATGATTATCTTTCAAAGAGATGAGTAATGGTTAGATCTACTTGAATCAAGGGGCACAAGACAAGTGTTAAACAACTTTGATAAACAAATGTTTATAAGGTCTTTGATTCTTGATCGTGAATCTATATGCTGCCACATAACATGTTATAGTTTGACGAATTTGGATCATATACAGCTGTAAAAGAGTTTGAGGTTGATAGAGATCTACCATTCAAAAGCGGGCCAATTCTTAGGTGCGGGTAGCCGCACCACGTGTACGGTGCGGCTACCCAATCAAATCTCAGAATTTTTTTTCTTTGTTCCGAAATTGTCCCTGATTTTTAAATGTGAAATACCCAAAATACCCCCCTGTTAGGGGAATGATTGGCCTGCCGCACCACGTGGCGGTGCGGCTGCCCCACGCAAGAATCACTCTTCAAAAGCGACCAATGATTAAGGTGATACAAAATTGATTCTCATTTGCTGAAATCATATACACCTGTTTTTGGGGGATGCGCGTAAAAGGGATGTTATAGATTGATTGCTTGCAGGACTGTCTAAAGTCGACTAATATAGAATTTGCAAATATCACTTCAAAATCATAATCACCATTATTTATGACACAAAGGGTCTATAATTTGTGTGTCATAGCCGATAAGAAATTTTCAAATACCAATTTATAAATTTCATTACTTCTTTAAATGTGCAAGGTGGTCGCAACTCACAACCCCATAATTTGTACAGTTGGCTTCAAGCGTCTTAAATTTTAAATCCGACCATGACACTTATTTTCAAATACCAACTTATAAACTTCATTATTCCTTTAAATATACAAAGTGGTCACAGCTCACGACCCCATAACTTTTATAGTTGGCCTCAAACGTTTAAAATCTCACAACCGGCCATGACCCTCATTTTCAATCATCAAATACCAATTTCATCATGAATAGGCCATTAGGCTAAGCCTCAAACACGAAACAAAACCCGAGCCTACTCTTTTGACTATGGAACTATGGAACATTGGAATGTATGATTCATAGAACCGAAAATAAAATATCATATAGTCCGGTTCGTGTCGTGTAACGAAAAAGCACCAATCAAAAATAGCACATATGGCCACCCCCCGAATTTATGCTCAGCGTCATCCGCCCACTCTTCCAAGCTCACAACAGGACGAGCAATACCCACTAACAAAACAAGCCCCTCCATTTCTCTACACCAAATTTGGCCGTTGACACTTTCCCATTAGTTTCCCTTGTGCACCAAACTACCCAAAACCCAATTCCAATTTGATTTCCATTTCTCAGCTCTGAATTTTCGTCTCTGTTTCTCTCTGCAATAACAACCGTCGAGAATGGCAGCGGCGACTCTGTCTTCGACGGTGTTTGCAATCCCAACTTCCTGCTCTTCTTCTTCTTCTTCTTCTTCTTCGTCTCTCAAAGCAAGGACCTTGAAGACTTCAGCTTTTTCTTCTTCGTCCTCGCTCTGCTCTCTGAATCGTTTTCCTTGCAATCCCATCTCAGCTCGTCCATCGTGTTCCAGGTACAGAAAATCTTCACTGACTTTCCCATGTTGAAAAACATTGAATCTTTGAATTACCCAATTTGTTAAAAGTGAATTTCTGATTCAAAGTTTTGGGCTTTTTGTGTAGAAACTTGTATAGGGTACATGCAACTATTCTCCAAGATGAAGAAGAGAAAGTGGTGGTGGAGGAGTCCTTTGAGTTCAAGGCAACTACGTCTGATGAAGTGAAAGCCAGCAGTGGGGAGGCCTCTGAGAGTGAGCCTTCTAGTGATTTTGAGAAATGGGTTATCAAGGGTGAACAATCCATCAACGTTTTCCTTACGGTAAATCTCAACTCTTGTTAAATTGTTCGTTTTACAAATTTACTCTAGCTCTAATGCAGATATGCTGTCAGTTTGAAGCTATGTTGATCCATTTTGTTGGCTTGAACAGCTTAGTCTTTAAGATGTCGTTTTTATCAGTTTGTTACACTCTTGGATTAATAAACACACTTGGGTAGATTAGGAGGTTCTGTCTCTGGCTGTGGAGTCGGTGTTGGTGTTGGATTGTAATGTAGTTCTGCTGATCATTTCAGGATACAGTGATTAAGGTACTTGATACTCTTTACCACGACCGTGATTATGCCAGGTTCTTTGTACTGGAAACTATTGCAAGGGTTCCCTACTTCGGTAAGTGCTAAAGTTTTGTTTGGTGATAATTTTTCAGTTATCTAAAAGGTTATTTGTATTGTATGTATAAAATTTCCTTTTCAAACAAGAGAGGTAAACCTCATGTACTTGAAGACAAGTTATCAATACACTTTTGAGTCAAGTGTGTACTGTGTATGTATTGTTGTCCTAGAATGTCAAGAAATGTAAAGGCAAGAAGTTTTGAATGCACTTTAACAACAAGATATCCATTCATCTTCACATACACCTCGTAAGAGTGGCCTGCTATCTTTTGTTAGAAATATGATTCATCTGAATTTGGAAGGCCTTTGTGTTACTATTGGTGGAGGCTAAGATCATGAAAGTGGGTGCCCACAGATTTTCTGTATATTATTATCTCTCCACCTGTTCATCTTACCTATTTACGAATATGTGGCGATTTTATGCTTATATTCTAAGGACTATTGTGAATCGAAATGCTCGTGTCTCCTACAATTCCCCACTCTCCAGTTGTTCATTTTATCTGTTTAGGAATATTATTGACTATTGTGATTAGTTGACATGTGGGCTTTGTTTTTAAATTTTGGCAGCCTTTATGTCTGTTCTACACTTGTATGAGACTTTTGGCTGGTGGAGAAGAAGAGATTATTTGAAAGTGCATTTTGCTGAGAGCTGGAATGAGATGCACCACTTGCTTATCATGGAAGTGAGGATCTTTCTTATTTCTTCAGTATTCATGTTCGCGCACGTTGTTGTGTTTTCTTTATCCATTGCACAAGTTATCATTACAACGTTCTGCTGTTGAGACAGATCAACAATCCCTTGAGTGTTGTGTACAATCAGTACTTCTTACTCCTGTGATATTCATTAACTTGTTGGAGATTCCACAATATATGAAAGTATAATCCTGCAGCAAGAAGAGAGTGAAATTAGGAAGAAAAGAAATAAACAAACGTTTCTGAACAATGATGCTCTGGCTGACATAGGCTCATGTAAAAGCTTTTTGTGGAATTATGGTAGCTTCATATCTTTACTTAAATGTTCCTGATTTAACAACAGCATATGGATCCAACTGCAGGAATTGGGAGGAAATGCTTGGTGGTTTGATCGCTTTCTTGCTCAGCACATTGCGGTCTTCTATTACTTTATGACAGTTTTTATGTATTTAATAAGCCCACGAATGGCATGTAAGTATGAGCATCTAGTGTTTAATATACTGTACATTCTTGGGTTTGTCCTCTCTCTTGCATCCCAACACCCTGTTGGTTCATTTATCCTTAAATGTTACAAGAACTTCCTCTCTCACCTAGAAAATAAAACTTTTTTTTTAAAGTATATGGCAAACTTGTCCAAAAGATTGTATTCTTTTTTATCCAATCCAGATGTAAATTTCAGAATACTTGCCTAGATAAGAATTAGGCTGGTAGCTTTGGATGATGATGATGAAGTTGTTTCTTGGGTCTTTTTATTGTATGAATCAAGTGGCATTACAGAATTAGGTAGCCAGAGAAATTAGCTTGTTGTTTTGCATTCATCTGTAAATGATTATTGATGTATTTGGTGTGATGACTTGCAGATCACTTCTCTGAATGTGTAGAGGGCCATGCATTTTCAACATATGACAAGTTTATCAAGGCTGAAGGAGGTATGATTTGAAGTTTGTCAGCACTAGGATCACATCAAAATATCTCTAAGCATGTGAAACGCACTCTTTCTTAGCTCAAACACCACTTCATTTATGTGTTCTTTTCTTCTTGATTGCAGAGAATCTGAAAAAATTGCCTGCTCCTGAGGTTGCTGTAAAATACTACACTGGAGGTGACTTGTACTTGTTTGGTAAGTTTTGTCAGCTTTTGATCTTTGTTTCTGCATCATGGAAGGCAATCGGATATTTAAATATCCCTCAAAATTTCTTTTTCCAGATGAATTTCAAACTTCCAGACCTCCCAATTCTCGAAGGCCGAAAATAGGTAACTCTCAACACTCTGTTTCTGTTGTGGCAATTCATGGATCAACTCATCAACATGCTATGAGTTATAGCTCAGTTTTAAAACTTTTATTGGTTTATTTCTGACATCATGTCTGATTTGTACCATGTAACATCAATTTATATAATGGTAAGACCATATATTGACCTATTCTGCATTGTTTCTTGCCAATTCCGGTTTGCTTTTCAGAGAATTTGTTCGATGTATTTCTGAACATAAGAGATGATGAAGCTGAGCACTGTAAGACGATGAAGGCCTGCCAAACTCACGGGAACCTCTTTTCTCCTCATTCAATTGTAGAAGATCCCTTGGAAGATGAGTCTATCTGTGTCGCTCCTCAAACAGATTGTGAAGGTATTGTAGATTGTATTACAAAACCCGTTGCAACGAAACCAGCAGAGTGAACACTTACAGAGACATTAGCTAGAAGTTATAAACGATAATAGAAGAGTTTTGTATACACAGAACAATACTATAGATCCAACAGATTTCTTCGTTATTCAATGAAGTTTGCTTTCTCTGACATCCTCACTTGAAGTGGTACGTAGGAAACAGTTTCACATTGTTGCTGGGACTTTCAGTTTTACCTATAGGGCTTGGTATTATTAGCTTGTCATACCCCAGCATCTTGCTTTTCTCGTACTCGCGGACCCACTAGACTCAGAGGTAAGCAGAGCTTTCCTAAGTTACCACAATGTCTTCCACGTTGTTGTGAATTTGTGACAAATTTCAAACGTCCATCAGTGAGTTTGCGGTCCACCAGTACTAGCTGTCATCTTAATGAGCTGTCGTTGTAATCGACATGCATTAGGTTTATTTAGCAACACTCATTCACTATCCTTAACGACGAGTAACAAAACTCGCCCAACCAGAAGATCACAAACTCATTCACTATCTCTTTTTTTTTTTTTTTTTTCAAAAAAAAAAGAGATGAAAAGAGAAAAAAAAAAAAAAAAAACATGCAGTTCTAGTGATTAAGAGCGGTTATGCATGTCCATTACTATGGAACAGCAGTAAAAAATGATGCAAGAAAGTTCCGGCTAAACACTACGCCGACACACCTTAAATTTGCTTCAACGTCGGCCGTAAAATTAGCCTCTCATAAATATGACTGAAAAGTGAAAAGACAAATTTGAAACCCGCCAATTTAGATAAAGTAGGTGCATGTAATTAGGCGAAAATAAAATCTAATGGTAGAAAAATCCGGAACATGCGACGTGCTAGAACAGGAAGAGTACTGAGTACGGTAGAAAAGAAATGATTCTTGTTTCACCACGTACCTAAGTACCTAGTGCTTCACTATTTCCTGAACCAGTTTCGGGGTAGCATCGTGCTCAAAGCTCGCTGGTTTCAACATTTTTTGAAAAAATATAAAAGAAAGCACCGGTTTTACGTGGACCGTTGTCGCCCTCACAACGTTTTCAGGCCTCGCAAGCAACGACTACGGAGACTAACTGCTCAACTCCATCACTGCCTTCCTTCTTCTGTAACAATATTTCCTTTATATTATGATGGATGACCGAAACTTTTCATAGAGTCAAATCTATTGCGAATAGGGGAAGAATTGAATGGGTGGAGGACCAATGTTCCCGACCGTGGCGAAACTGGAGCTAATGGCGGCAGACTCATCGTCGGCGGAAACGGCGGCGTTTCAGAAGGAGGCTCCGCCGGACAAGGACTTGATGTGTCCGATATGCATACAGGTGATAAGGGACGCGTTCCTCACTGCTTGCGGCCATAGCTTCTGCCACAGCTGCATAGTCACTCATCTCGGAATCAAGAGCGACTGTCCTTGCTGTGGTCAATACCTCACCCCCAGCCTCATCTTTCCCAATTTCTTGCTCGACAAGGTTCGTTGGAAACCCTACTTGTTTTGCTTTGGTTGAATGTGCGTTGTTACGTGGATGTTGATCAATATTTTGTTGCAGTTGTTGAGAAAATCTATGGCGTATCGGACAGAAAGGGCTGGGTCTCCGTTGGAGCATCTGCGGCAGAAATTGCATGAGGTCAGCAATGCCTAGTACTCATTTTGCAGTGGTGAATTGATTTTTTGTTGTGTAGATTTGAATGACTTAGACTTGTTTCGAAACTAATTAGACAGGGTTGCGATATGTCAATTAGAGAGCTGGAAGGGCTGTTGTCTCTTCTTGAAGAGAAGAAGAGGAAAATGGAGCTGCAAGAGTCTGAGTCGAGCATGGAGATCATGCTTGGGTTCTTGCATTGCCTTAGAAGGCAAAAGCTAGAGGAGCTCAATGAGGTAGGTTGAGACATGATTAAGTTTGTTATGGAGGTTTTTTTTTTTTTTTTTTTTTTGTCTAATTAATATTTGGCATGTAGACGATTGATGATGATGTAAGATTTTCCTCGGCAGATACAAGCTGATCTTGATTACATTAAGGAGGACATGATTGCGGTGGAGAGACGTAGAATTGAACTGTACAGGCAACAACAGAATAGGTCAGTGAGACTGAGAATGCTTGGTGATGATCAGCAGAGCAATGACATTGTCTATAGTGCACAATATGTGCAAGCGCAGATGAGTTCTATCAATTTACATAACAACAGGGCTGTTGTAAATGATGATGTGCAAGACCATACACAGTCTATGCAGCCTGTTACTCCACAAGTACTGTCGGTGGCAAGGAAGAGGCGAGTACATTCACAGGTTAGTAATCCTGTTTTATGCTGATTTTTTTTTTGCTTAGTTAATCTTAGGTTCGTTAAACAACAGCCTGGCCAATTGTTGTGGATGTTAATGACCTTTGAATTGTCCATGTTATTATTCCTTATCAAATTTCTTTCCAGAATTGGACCTTCTACTTAATGTTTCATTAGAAATTTGTGATCTTAAGAGTTACTCATTGTGGTTAGGCCAATGTAAAGGAGTTCTGCACTTCAGATAGGCTAGTAACTGAACTTTAGAGTTTCCGAGTCCTTGGGACTTTTCTTTTCTTGATGTCATCTCTTATGTTGCAACAGTTCAATGACCTACAAGAGTGTTACTTGCAAAAGCGGCGAAATTGGAACAAACAAAGGGATTCATATGCTATGGATATAGAAGATTATAATCCTGGCCTTGAAGACTTCCACTCTGTGCTAAAGGGCTTTACACAGTACAGGTACAAACTTCTTGAAGTATCAGTTTTAAGTTTCTCTTAGTAAACCCTGTCCTGCTATAGTTACTTACACCTTCTGTTTGGTTGCTTGAACCAGCCGATTGAGGGTCATTTCTGAACTGAGACAAGGTGATATTTTTCACTCTGCAAATATTGTGTCGAGGTGAGTTCACATGCCATTCCTTTTGTACTTTTAAGTTTTAACATGCCATTGACTCTAAAATATTGGAAAATTATCTTGAGAATAATTTCTGGAGTGATTCTCCCTTCATCAGAGACTTGTTAATTTGACTTGGTCAGTAATACATATAGGCACAACAATGACATGGTAGACCATGTCATGTCATTTGGCCGCTACAAAAATCTCAGACTGTTAATAATATCTTCCAGCTGATTATGCTAAAGTCTGTTGGCATTTGAGATTCCCATTATATTTGCTACAGCATAGAATTTGATCGAGACGAGCAATTGTTTGCTACTGCTGGGGTTTCACGGTGCATCAAGGTTTTTGAGTTTTCCTCGGTAAGCGGCCTTTTAATGCTTCAAAGTGCAACTGCTTCAGTCTGTAAATTTTGCTAAAACTATATATAATGTCTCCAGGGTGGATGTTAAGCTGTGTATCTGTTTATTTCACAGATGTCTCTCTTTGTTTAAAAATTGTTGGTTGTGGTGTAATTTGTGATAGATCATCACCTTTGGTTTTTATATGTTGCTTTATTTTCTTCTTATGAAAATGATTTGCTAGACTTTGGTCCATCACCTTCAGGCTTTATGCTTTGAGATACTGATGTTGCTTTCTGATCACTTCCAGGTTGTTAATGAACCTGAAGATATCCACTGTGCTGTCGAAGAGATATCCACACGATCCAAACTTAGTTGCTTGAGCTGGAATAAGTACACTAAAAACCAAATTGCTAGTAGTGACTACGAGGGGATAGTAACAGTTTGGGATGTAACTACTCGTCAGGTAGCGAAACCTTTTCCTTGCTTTCATAATACTGCTAATACAATACGGCACATCCATCTGATTACTTAACAAGAATTTTTTCTTCCAGAGTGTGATGGAATATGAGGAGCATGAAAAGCGAGCTTGGAGTGTTGATTTTTCAAGCACCGATCCTTCAATGCTTGTGTCTGGAAGTGATGACTGCAAGGTAACTGGAGCTTATAGCAAAGCTTTGTGAGCTGTCTTAATAACTGACCTATAACCGGACTGTTCATAGTCATAGTTAGCTAGGAAGGTATTAGATTGGTTTATGTTTATAACTGGTCTCAGGCTCTCAGCGTGTACTTTCCTTGACAAACAGGTCAAAATTTGGTGCACAAATCAAGAAGAAAGTGTTCTGAACATCGACATGAAGGCAAACATTTGTTCTGTCAAGTACAATCCCGGATCCAGCTTTTTCGTGGCAGTATGTCTCTGTTCTTAAGATTGGCCTCGTGTGCATATTCTTTTCTCAAAATGAAAGCTTTTGATACATGCATAGTATACCAGTTACTGGTTGAATAATCTTAGTATTTATATTGAACTGAGTTCAATCAACAAAGGGTGTCTAGCTGGTAAAACCCTCCTAGTAGCTTTGACACTTGAACAAAATTTTGCAGGTTGGTTCTGCAGATCATCACATTCATTATTATGACTTGAGAAATGTCAGCCAACCACTGCATGTGTTTAGCGGGCATAGGAAAGCTGTTTCGTATGTGAAATTCTTGTCTAACAATGAACTTTCTTCTGCATCCACTGACAGCACATTGCGACTGTGGGATGTAAAGGAAAACCTGCCGGTGAGTTGTCATGTTTCCGAGTTATGGATCTATCTTTCTATACCGATAGTGTTGGTGGTTTGAAACTTGAAGTATCATTCACTGTGCTCCTAAACTGAGTTTGCGCTAATTCTTTGTTTTTCACAGTTGTGCACGTATAGAGGCCACATGAATGAGAAGAACTTTGTAGGTCTTGCAGTAAACAATGACTACATTGCTTGCGGTAGTGAGACAAACGAAGTGTTCGTTTATCACAAGGTTTAAGAAACAAACTAAACCCCAGGCACACAACAGCCAAAGTTGTAATCAGTTTTTCATAAGAGGCTGATATGGTGTTGATGGTTACTTGCAGGGTATCCCAAAACCTATGGCTTGGCATAAATTCGGCTCATCGGATTTAAACTACAACAACGAAGAAGACGATGGTGCAGGGTCATACTTTATCAGTGCTGTATGTTGGAAGAGGGATAGCCCGATGATACTGACGGCGAACAGTCAAGGAACGATTAAAGTTCTTGTACTTGCAGCTTGAGCGGCAACTCAACTCAATATTAGCGCACTCAAATCAGAGAGAATAGAAATTGCAAACTTTATGGTCTAGCAGCATATTGAGTACTTGCTAGTCTTGTTATAGAAATTGGGTGTAATTAAACCTCAGTTGAATCCATTAATATCATCTGAAATGTAGCTTCACCAAGGGGTTCTCCCTTTTCAGGGTCTCGGCTACACCACACCTCAAACAATCGGATTGAATCATCACAGGTCTCATTTAAATCTAAAACTTGGGCTACTAAAGTTCCAATCTTTTATATTAAAGTCCCAAGGCTCAGAGTATAAGACAGCTCTCTCTATCACGAATTTTCTGAAGCAGAACTGGCATAAAGCTGTAAAATTCATCATCACTGCCAAAATTTTCATCTGAAGATCCAAACTTTTTCAACAAAAATCACAAACAACGGCTCATCATGCTTGTGCTTCACATATTGCTCCACTGTGAAAGAAACCAATCATATCATAAACCAACTGTATATTTCTTTTGTATCAATCTATACCCTATATCCAAGTTATGTTCTCTAATTCATTTGTTGGAATCCCAGTATGAACCTCTATAAATCAATTACAACCCAACTATGAAAGCGATTCTTGCATTGTTCATAAAAGCTAATCTTCAGGGTTTAGGAATACCAGAGTTGAAATACAAAACCAAAACTAAGAGTGAAGAAGAGTGCATCAGTGAGTATAAATATCCACAAGGAGAAAAACACTCCAATCGGTTCAAAGTGAAGAAATTTATAAAATTCAGACATCATTTGCACTCTTTCTCACAATCAAAAAGTTAAATCAAAATGAATTTAGACGAGAAACAATCAGACCGCCTAACTAACAACGACGACTGAAACGATGACTAGCCCATTCGCTATGCCTCCATGTTCTTCCAAGCTAAGAGACACACAAATTTGTCCCTCATTGATTTACAGAACGGAGGCTTCGAGAATTTAGATCGGATAATTGTGTGAGAAAAGAGTTCAAAACAACTTTAATGCATTTGAAAAAAGAAAGAGTCATTTGAAACAAGAACACAGAGATGCGCAGAGAGACAGAGAGGAGGCGCATGGCACAATTTTGATGAAGAGCGAGGAATGGTGGGTATTTATAGAGACGCCCAAACCCTATGTTCCATTTGCGAATTTACCATATTACCCTTCAACGGTACAGTTTTGGGCTGTTATTGTACCCGCGTCGATGCTGCTAGTCTACCCGCCCAAAATTTATCTTTTTGGCGGGGAAACCGGCCCAATTCTTTAGCTTTTGGTGAAGAAGGCCCAGTCCTCTTAACTATTATTATTATTATTTAAACTTGTAGAGCTGTAGAGGACTAAAGCTCCTTTTGAAAACCCTATAATTCAAGGCAAATTGTAACATACATTTTTTTGTTTTATCAAATTGTGTAAAAATTCTTGTAATACCAAAGAGATATGCTACAAACATTAGATTCAGTATTAATCATAACATAATTAGATACTAAAGTCATGTACTTTAAGGGGTAGATTATTTACTTAATACGCGAGTTTCGTAAAGAAATCTATCTCCACTTCTATAACTATACATGGGATTGTTGTATAAGAATGAACAGATTGTGGAAATGCCTTGATACCTATAGCTCAACCTGCTTACTCGACATGTTGCATATATGCATTCCAACAAAAGGCTCAAACTATTAAAGTCAATGATATCAATGTTACGACAATTTAACCATAACAAATGATCTAACAATCATTTGAAAAATAAGAAATGAAGTATTTAAAAATTGTATTTAAAATGACCATAAAAGTAGAAATAAGAAATTTCTTATTCTTTTCTGCCTTATTTTTGTTTTTCGTCGATGAAGATTTAAAAGACACAAAAGCAGTTGGGATTTATTCCTATAAAATATAAACTCCAACAACATTGAAAGAAAAGACATGTGTTCCAAACTGAGCTCCAAGTAGAAACCCCAACAACATTGAAAGAACAGACATTTGACCCAAACTCGACTTCAATTGATATCATCTCCATTTAATTACCTCCAACATCTCATATATAAGATAATCCATTTACTAAAATGATGAGATGTTATATAATCTAGACATCAAGTGGTGAAATCAAATAAGTGAAAATCATGCAATTTCTAGATGCCATAACACTAAGAAATGTGATTAAGGTGATATAAACAAAGCAGTATGTACATGCTACATGAGCCACCACCTAATGTATTTATGTGGCTTCTGAGGTGCGTGTTAAGATGCATTTTAAAGTATATGACCACAAAAACACACATTCAATAAACATGCTAGAAAAATACTTACATCTAAACTGATTTAGACATGTGTATCGAAACTCTCTCTTATTTACATGTATTTGGTAATCTAAAATTTATGATTTAACCATTCAAAAGTTACATCAATCATTGAAAACAATCTCTATAAAAAATCAATGTAAACAAAAATCGCTCATTCATTTGAATGCATCAAACAAATACATAAAACAAATGTACATAATTATAATAGTTGCAAATAGTTAATTAAAATTAAATGAATCATATAATTGAAGGGCAAACTATTACTCAAAATTTCACACAATTTCCACGTTTACTTATTTGGCCTAAAAAAATTTCTATTTCAAATAAGTAAATGTGTCATATTTCTATCTCCATCTCTATATTGGAAGAGAAGTAAGACTTTAGATATAAAAAGAAAAAAAAAACTAAGATTTGTTTGTGAAGATAAAGCATAAATAGAAACAAAATTTTACAGTTAAAGGCTCAGGCTCACAACCACTTGGTGTGTTAAGATTGGTCGAGCGGCCCAACATAGAGCCCCCATGTCCAATGTTTGAGTTCAAACTCTCACCAGTTTGTGGCCAACATGTTTGAGAGGTTTTCAGGTTCATGCGTCTATTAGTCTGATTTTGTTGGGATACCCTCGTAGACCTCGGTCAGAATACTGATCGAGTGAGTGCGAACTCACTAACATAATCAAAGTGGCTTGCTATCTCAGTCCGATTTAAAAAAAAAATAAAAAAATAATCTGTGCCTTTTACACGATGTACCAAATATCCAAATCCAATTAGAAAGGGTCAAACCGTCAAAGTCAACGATACCAAATGCACCAGGGATCAACGGTGATAAATCATCCAATCACAAGGACCCACCTCAGTTTATTAAACCCAGAAGGAATCCATCTAGGGTTTGAGCCCAAGAGTGTGCTTCCAGGTATTCAAGGGTTTTATCTCCCCCCTCTCCGTCGCTGTGTACCCAAATTATCCATTTCCAATTCTCCAGGCTCCGAAAGCCCATCAATCACAATCGGAGCCTTGCATCAAAGACTCATGCTTTTTCGAGCTTGGTGATTGGTAAGTACCCATTTCTATCTAGCTGAATTATCTTTCAAAACTGTCCAAAGCTTGTTGCTTTAGTCCTCAGATACCTCAATTTTGAGCTAGATAGATAAGAGATTGTGTATATACAGGGTGAGTGATTTTGTGTTTATTATATGGGGAAATCCGGGGGTAGGAAAAAGAAGGGAGGTTCAAATCAAGTTTCGAATGATAGCAATTCGAATTCAGTTCCTAATGGCACTGTGGATTTGGACTCTTCAATCTTTTTGAAACGAGCCCATGAGCTCAAAGAGGAAGGGAACAAGAGGTTTCAGAGTAAGGACTATGTGGGTGCTCTTGAGCAGTATGATAATGCTCTCAAGCTCACTCCCAAGAACCACCTGGATAGGGCTATTTTTCATAGCAACAGGGCGGCTTGCTTGATGCAAATGAAGCCTATTGATTACGAAACTGTGATTTCCGAGTGCTCTATGGCGATTCAGGTTCAGCCCCGGTTTGTCCGGGCTCTTCTGAGGAGGGCTCGGGCATATGAGGCTATAGGGAAGCATGAAATGGCGATGCAGGATGTTCAGGTGCTGTTGGGGGCTGACCCGAATCACAGGGATGCTCTGGAGATTGCTCAGCGGGTGAGGACGGCTCTTGGGCCTCGTCAGGAGGCTCAGCAGGACCTCCAGAGCCGTCCGTCCCCTGCTGCTCTTGGGGCTTCTGCAGTTCGTGGTGCTCCGATTGGTGGTCTGGGGCCGTGTTTACCTGCCCGGCCTGCACCAAAGAAGGGAGCTGCTTCTGCTGGGGGTCCTGTTTTACCTTCAGTTAATAAGCTAGAGAAGCAACATACGGTTTCGCCATCTGAGAATGGACCTGAGCCCAAAACCCAGTTCCCGAAGCTTGTATTGAAGCCTTCTAATGGTACTTCAAGATCTTCTAACCCAAGTAAGGCTAACCAGAAGGAGCTATCATCTTCTTCGTCAGTGTCATTGCCTGTTCATAGGCAGCGTGCAGAGGCTGCAATTCGGTGGAGACCATTGAAGCTTGTGTATGATCACGACATAAGGCTTGCCCAAATGCCTGTGAATTGCAATTTCAGAGTTTTGAGAGAAACTGTAACAAAACGCTTTCCGTCATCAAAGTCAGTTTTGATTAAGTATAAGGATAATGATGGTGATTTGGTGACTATAACCTCGACCCCTGAACTTAGGTTGGCGGAGTCTTCTGCAGACAGGGTTATTCTAGAAGATCCTGAAGATAAGGCAGAATCAATTGGGATGTTAAGATTGCATATTGTGGAGGTGAGCCGTGAGCAGGAGCCACCTTTGTTAGAAGAAGAGGAGGAGAAACCTGTTGAAAATGAGGGGATCAAAGAAGATGAGAGTGGTTCTCATTCATCACTTGGTGAATCTGTCTTGGAAGCTGCTGATGATGAAATTGATAAGACAGAGAAAGAAGCTCCAAAAGAGAAACCAGGAGCCGGAGAAGATCCTGAGTGCAAGGAACTAGAGATGGATGATTGGTTGTTTGAGTTTTCTCAGCTCTTCCGCAGCCATGTTGGTATTGATCCAGATGCTCATATTGACTTGCATGAGCTGGGAATGGAGCTTTGCTCGGAAGCTCTTGAAGAGGCAGTAACTAGTGAAGAAGCTCAGATTCTTTTTGACAAGGCTGCCTCAAAGTTTCAGGAGGTGGCTGCATTGGCTTTCTTTAATTGGGGAAATGTTTATATGTGTGCGGCAAGGAAACGAATTCCCTTGGATGAGTCTGCTGGAAAGGATGTAGTGGCAACTCAGCTTCAAACTGCTTATGACTGGGTCAAGGATAAGTATTCCTTGGCCAGAGAGAAGTATGAGGAGGCACTCACGATCAAGCCTGACTTCTATGAAGGTTTGCTTGCATTGGGGCAGCAGCAATTTGAAATGGCCAAACTTCATTGGTCATTTGCACTTGCTAAGAAGATAGATCTCTCAACTTGCGATTCTACAGAAATGCTGAAGCTTTTTGACAGCGCAGAGGAGAAGATGAAAGTAGCAACTGAGATGTGGGAGAAGCTAGAGGAGCAGAGAGCAAAGGAGCTGAAGGATCCAAGTCCAAACAAGAAGGAAGAAATGCTGAAAAGAAGGAAAAAACAAGGAAGTGGCAATGAAGGTGAGTCATCAGGAGCAACTGAGTTGACGGCAGATGAAGCAGCAGAACAGGCAGCTGTTATGAGATCACAGATCCATCTCTTTTGGGGTAACATGCTTTTTGAGCGATCCCAGGTTGAATGCAAGTTGGGGCTGGATGGTTGGGAGAAAAACTTGGATGCTGCTGTGGAGCGCTTTAAGCTTGCTGGAGCTTCTGAGGTTGACATTGCAATGGTGCTGAAGAATCATTGCTCAAAGGTCGATGTAGTCGAGGAAGGTGAAAAACCAGTTCAGAATCTAGAAAGTACCGTGCCTGGTGAAGCAAATAAGGACAGTGAGGTTGTTGCAGAGAAGTGAGATATTATTTATTGAATGGTGGCTTCTGGGATACATCTTCATAGGGTGCTTGTTGACCATGAGAATAAACTGGTGGAGAGAGGAAGGTGCTTGTTTTTCTCCACCAAATGGTGGAATACTGGAATTCCTTTCATTCAGTTCTGAAGATTGAAGGTGCAGCTGTGTGTACTAAAAAGATTTTGGGCAACCTTCTTATGGTAAAGGTGACATTTTCGAAACAGTTTTTGCAGTGCTGATGAGTTAAAAGTGTCAAATTTATGTGCGTAGGGTCTGATTTTAGCTTTCCTGCTCCTATTTCGTGCAGTGCGGTTTGTAATTGCAATCGTTATATTTGATAAAGGTGACATTTTCTTAAACAATTTTCTAAATACTGATGAGTGTGCAAGTCTCAACTTTATGTGCCTAGGATCTGATATTTAGCTTGCTGCTCCAATTCTATGCAAACTGGTTCACAATTGTTTTTTTCCCCCTTTTCCTTTTTGGTATTGTTACTGTTGAATATTCCTTGATAAAAAATATCTGAACATGGATTGTCCTTGTTAGAATGTTGGATTATATTATGCAAAAGACCAGATAGAATGAGAATCTGCATTGTTAATTACAAAACCTCTAGTCCAATACAATGAGAACTTTCAAGAACATGGGTCCCTGAAATTTTTGGTATTTTGATAATTATTTGTATTTATATGACAATTCTCTATTACAAAAACAGTTTAATCAGATTCCATATTGTTTCTATGACAGTACATCAAAAACATTGATATTGATGTTATTCACCAGAAAATCCCGAACTGCCAAACTAGCTTATAGCTCTATTAATTTATACTCTAAATTCCCACCAGACAAGGAGGAAATTCAGGTAGATAAAAACGAAATTAACTGCCCTTAACAACCTTGAACCTTATTACAATAGTAACTACACACAGACCAACACACAAAGTCAATCGACTGATTTCAGGGCTCAAACAGTTGCAATTGATTCCATAGCCTTCATAGCTTCAAACCTCGGCTCCTTGGCTTGGAATTTGAGGCCTGAATAGAGCTTCATGTAGTCATCAAACACAAATTTTGGATAAGTTGGGCATTCCTCAGTTTGTTTTTCAAGCATTGCTGGTGCTGGAGAGATAAAAGCATCATTGCCTGGGTTGTAGAACGAGGCTATCGACATTCTATTTCCATCAGGTTGCGCTATCACACGGTGCATCACACTCTTGTACTTGCCATTAGTGATCACCTGAATTAAGTTATAGGCCAAAAAAGAAAAAAAAAAAAAAAGAGCATTAAAATGAAAAATCAGATTGTTGTAGGCTGATAGTAAAACTAAGAAATTTTGGCACGGCCCAGATATAAGAGTCTAAGGCAATCGCTACATGCTCCTAAATCTCGAACCCCCCAGAAAAATTTTGGCCGATAAACCCTTTAATTTCTAGTATCCCAACACTGCAGCTGAAGTCTTAATTTTGTCATCGTTTTCTGATTTTTTTGTGGTTTGTGACGATTCTTCTTCTTTTGTGGTTTGTGACGATTCTTCTTCTTTTGTCATAAAAATTTAAGTCTGGTTGATTTTCGATAAACCATTGATACTTACATGTAAAGACTTTCTCTTCTCTATTTTCTTTTTTGGAGATGCAAAAATACAATATACAATTCAAAAGTACGATCAACTATCCCCTGACGCTTGTATGGCAAATAATAATGCAAAGTACACGTAGTGGGGATCTATACCTCAAGTTGGTCACCTAAGTTGATGACAATGGAGTGGTGCATTGGTGGCACATCAATCCATTGGTCATCCTTGAGGAGCTGGAGGCCGCTGACCTTGTCATCTTGGAATAGTAGGATGATGCCACCGGCGTCGGTGTGGGCCCGGAGTCCCTTGATCAGGTCCGGTTTGGGGCATGGAGGGTAGTTGCTCACCTTGGTCCCAAAATTTGGTCCCTCGGATCCATAGAAAGCCTTCTTCAGGTAACCCTTATCCAGCCCCAGATTCTCACACAGCAAGTCCAACAGTTGCTCAGCCAGTTTCTCTAGTTCCACTGCAAATTCCTTCATGGCCTCCCTGAAGTCCACAAGATTTAAACTAATCAATATGCATGCATGCTACATAATATGGAAAAATATCATGTGTGATCTGTGATGAAGTGTGACCTGTAATCTTCGTCGAGATCGGGGATTTGGGAGATGTTGGAGTAAGGGAGGTGGCGCAAGAAGAAGGTGCTTTCCCAGTCCAAATCTTCGATTTCAGAGTTGACAGATTCGAGGCCTTTGCTTGCCACCATTTCCTTGAACCTTTGCTCCATGCACTTTCTGTAGTGCTCCTTTGTTAGCTTCTCTACCTTGTCCATCAGCTCATGGGATATCCCATGGTTCACCAACTTCATATATACACATGTAACGGAGTTAATTAGTTATAAATACATACATAACAAGTCAAAACATAAAATATAATCTTCAGGTTATATTATTACCTCAAAGAAACCCCAATTCTCACAAGCATCGTTTATCTTCTTCATGGTTGCTTGTCTCTCTTCACCGTTGAGTTGCTCCATGTTAACAACCGGGAAATTCTCCATTTCGATCTGCCTTGCTTTCTATATTTGATGTCTTGATGTCTCTCTCTCTCTCTCAACCTTTCTAGCTTTCAGATGAATGTTGAGTGGAGAGTTCTAGCAATGCTCCAATTTATAGGCGTCTTGGAGTGGCAAACTGTAATTCCTTGGGATATTTTAGTTAATGTTTATGACTGAATTACTTTAAAATGTATATATGTTAATATTTGCGTGAGTAAGAAATTTTGTCCGTACATCCCTAAGTGTTTAATATACACACCTTATTTAATACACTAAATATTTGATTTCTTATTCTATCGTTTTATTAAATACACCACTTAAACTACCTAAACCATCCTCAATACAAATCAATATTTATCAAACAAAACTTTATCATAATCAACATTTATGATTGAATTACTTATTTTATATGTTAGCATATTTGTGTGAGTGAGAAATTTTTTCCACACACCTTATCTAATACACTAAATATTTAATTTTGTATTCTATCATTTAATTAAATACACCACTAAAACTATCTAAACCATCATCATATCTCATAATACAAATCAATATTTATCAAACAAAACTTTATCATAATCACAAAATTCTAGAATATCATATTTGAAATTGAATGAGTTTATCATAATACTATTAGAGCCTCTATTATTAATTAATTTGAAACAACATGTACAAACATATGACGGAGAGACGTCGTTAATATAATGGAATCTGATTCCGTTTCCCTCAAAAACATAAGAAAAACTTGGAGTCGTAGAGTCATGAAGTTTGTACCTCCTGATGGACCCTACCAACTTTTGTGTGGCCATGATCTATGTGTTGTTGAGTCATTTTTGTTAAGTCTTTTATGTAATTTATATATTTGTTTGTGGAGAATGATGATAGGTGATTGAGGCGGCACAAACCATAGGTAATTATTTATTTCAAATTTCTAGTAAATTATGAACAAACTTTTCACATTTTGTAAGGGTTATAGTTTCTAAAAAGAATATATTTGTAAAACGCACCAACAAAAATTTATAAATGACAAGAATAAGTAACAATTATGGAACAATGCGAGAATGCACAATAACTTTTTGATGAATTTTTCTATTGGGACCTCTATGTTTGCTCATTTAACCTCTCATATTTTTAGACCTCCTATTTGCTTTTTAAAAAGTAAAATTTGCTAAGTAAACATCTTTTAAATACCTTACTTAACCTTACTCATAAAAGAAAATATTTTGGAGCATTAAAGGTGAGTTTTAATGCTCCCATAATTATTTGTTTACCACATAAGAAACTTGACATTGTTCAAAAAAAAAAAAAAAAATCTGAGATAATTATTGGAAAAAGATAGTGTAGCTAATTAACAGAAATTTATTAGGGTTTTTTCAAGCCTACTATTTCATGCTTAATTATTGATTTTCAAAGCTTAGTTTTTATGGTTTATGGTTGCATGCTGGATTTTAGATAGATTGCAATATTAAATTTGTTCATGCTATGTTCTTTTATTATTTATTTTTTATCTTATATGCCGCTTCACAAACTTATTATGAGGGCTCTCTATCCCCTGTTTCATGATCCTCAAGAGAAAGACCTTTGTCTATTTTTTTCTCTCTTGCGTCATAGTTTTATTTTTATATAATTCGCCAAGTAATTTTGAATGCATTTTCTCTTGATTTTTTTCTTCTTCAAAACCTTTTATAAACAAAGAAAATGAGAAATAAAATGGAAATGAATAATTAAAGTAGTAAATGTTTGTCCATTATTATTAGATTAATAGAGGGAAAAAATATTTTCATTATTAATTTGTTGTCTGAACAGTCTTTTTGTATAATGATACATATGTCATTGAATAATTAAAAAATGAGGGAGGTCTAGTGAGTAGATTAAGATGTCCCAATAGAAACTCTCTTTTTTGATATAGGATGAATTTCTAGGGAAAAAAGACCCATAATATCATTTTGTTGATGTCAATTATCAGCAAACCATAAAGCCTGAAAACAGGGAAGTAATCGTGGTGCATGTTTTAGAAAGCAGAAACAAGGCAAATTAGCATTTTACCGTGTACCAGTTATACCTTATTATTTTTTTGCATGAAAAACAAAAGGCAATGCATGCCACAAAAGGTAATCATCAATTGATCATCATTCATCAACAAGCCAAATTTGATATATAAATGGAGACTCCAACGAACTATAGATACTGTTTATGCAGGCATTGCTCACTTGCTCAAAGGTGGTTTTGGCAGTTAACTCAGGTTGCTAATTACTTACTAAACAATGGGCGCTTTAGATTCATTTTCAACTAAAAGAAAGTTGTCGGCTAGCTTCAAGTTGACGAACCTTAGACCCCAGCTCCATGTAGATCAACCTTCAGATATTTCCTGCTTTGGTCACTTTCAAATATTTCTTACAAAATACAGTAAAGAAATCACATCTACTTTTTAACTTTCGGTCCTTCAATAACATGCTCAATGACAGCTTGGTTATAATATTGCAGTACGTACCAGACCAAAGCATAAGCTTAGTTATATGTAAGTTTGTTCTTTTAGTTCAAAATGCTATGAAATTATGAATGCATGCATATGTATATATTTTGATTATTTTCCATAAAGAAGCAAAGGCAAAGCACATGTAGAAACTAGAACAGGGATCGCTGTGTCCTTTTGTTATTCTCGGATCAAGTTTCAGATTCCATGTATTTCCTCCATGGATCCAGCTCTTCTAAAGTTAGAGGGCTGTGAATTTACGTGAAGTTCATTAAATCTTGATGTTCTAAATTATCTGATGGTCTCAAAATTCGCCACATCATTTTCAACCAAATTTAAAGATTTTATAGCTTAACTTGCCGTTACCCAAAAAAAAAAAAAAAAAAAAACTAACAATTCGCTTCTGCATGAACATGATCAATTCTTTTCTTCGTGGATATGATCGATCTGGGTTCTATCCCTTCTTCTAAGCTCTCTTTTTGTCCTCTTCCCCCCCCCCCCCCCCCCCCCACCCCTCAATTTCTCTCCAAAAAATGGCTTTTCAGATAATAATCTAAATTGATCTTCTTTCAATTAATACTTCCTTTTATCTTTCTCTTTGCGCTTCAATGGACAAATTCCCAATTTATTCTCTGTAGATCCGTTATGTTCTATATATAGTTTAAACTTTAAAGTTTAAACTCAATAGAAAACAAAAGGGACTCATTCAAATAAAGAAAAGAAGGTTAACCATATTGAATAAACCATAGTTCTTGTAAGAAGAAAGAAAACAATATTTCTATTCTGCAGCACTTAGGCCTGTTTTCAAAGACGACAAATTGAAAAAAACATATGTCGTTTTTTATGTAGAGCAAATTGAGTTTATGCAAAGAGAAAATCAAATTGAACTTACCTAATAGTCAGATAGAGCAAAATTTCTTTGGATGTTCAAAACTGAAATTCAATGTCATTTCGTGAGAGGAATTGAGGAAGAAAAGAAGAGTACAGAGTGAGAGAGCTTAGAACGCATAGAACCCAGATCATGTTCATGAAGAAGAAAGAGACAAGCTATGATACTGTGATGTTTATCATACACTGATTTTACATCTATTTGAACAAAAATGACAATTTATGTAAATCAAAATTACAATATTGAGAACAAAGTTACTACATTCGTTTACACTATTTACATGTAGTTAAATCAAAATTACAATATTGACAACAAATTTGTTCAAAATTTTGTAACAAGGTCGTAGGTGGTGTAATTACCATTAATAGAACTAAGATTACACAAAATAGGACTCAAGTTACCACAATGACAACAAATTTGTTGTCACATTTGTAAATGTGCGTATAACATAATGGTATGTACTATAGAACTTTTCAAGAAGAAAACTGTTAATAATTTTTTTTTTTTCTAACTGAGGTAACTGCAAGTTAAGGTATAAAATCTTTAAATTTGGTTGAATATGATGTGGCAAACTTTGAGACCATTAGTTCATTTAGATCAACAAGATTTAATGAACTTCACTTAAATTCACAGCCCTCTTTTAGAGTAGCCGGATCCTTCCTCCATTGTTGGCCTTGCTCTTGTCCTGTATATATAATCTGCAATATTGCTGCGAAATTTCCTGGTAACTCAACACGATTACGTACCATAGCAATTCAAATTCATCTTCGATTTTAACTTCGTGCTTGGTCTTTACTTTCCAGTCTCAGCTAGGAAACTTGTTTGGTAGTCACCCTGATTCCTCATATCAACTTGTATTGTAACCCAAGATAGCATATATGAGATGATGGAAAAATGCATGTTCGATTAGTTTTCGTAACTATTCAGATAAATCAAAATGTCATCGATCGAGTATTCGAGTACCAGTTCACTGATTGATCAGATCAAATCACTTGTATTAATGTAAAGAGGAGGAAAAAGAAGAATGTCTTTTTGCGAAGTTCTTAGTGGGCATGACATGTTACTCCATACTTAATCAGGAGAATGTGGAACTGCTGGCATGCTTTCCATTATTAATTCTATACGTGAATTATCTGCCCAAGCCTTCCCGATCATTTGTTTCTATGTTCCACTTTCGCAGCACTATTATTGAATCTGTACATGCGTGAGTAACATATTCCATCATATCACATCTAAGTTTATAGTTTTTTCCTTTCAATTTTAAAATGTATAACGATACCATAGGTAGAGCCGTAGAGATATAGAGATCGAGATACCGGGCTCATTTACTTCTTTTTTTCTTTTTTCATATTATGAGATTGAGGAGAAGAGACCCCAGGATGTTATATTAATTGAATAAATCATCAATGGGTGCTGCCCCAAGCTTAGATTCCATTTGAAAGTGAAGTCTAGCACATCCACTTTAAACTAAAAGTGGATTTTAATAATTTTATAAACTATATCTCGATTAGTAATCTAGATATCTCAATCTACAACGTCGATGGTAAGAATATAAGATATGCTATAGTCATCAAGAAGCACTGTGTTTAAGAGCATAAGTAATAGAATAATTGGATCGTCAGGGAACGAATATGATTCCTTTCATATGGAAAATGATTTCGATCTTTGGCACTCAACAAGTTGCCCAATCAACAAGAAGACATTTATTAAGGAAAAATCAGATCACTGTCTAAACCTAGTATTGAACAAGAGCACGTAATCAAATCAACGAATTGTACAAGAAATGACAAGACTTTATAAGTACCGTAATCAAATCAACAAATTGTACAAGAAATGACAAGACCTTATAATTAAGTATCGTCTTGTAGGATGTTATTCTTACTCATTTATACCCTCTTTTGTTGAAATTACATGCTGATAGCTTAGTTAAACATATTCGTGAGCATATGAAGGATTTATAATTGTTCCCATATCGTATATGGTAAAATTAATAACAGTGTTATAGGAATACTATATATCAACTGCTTAAGTTGACTCAAGTCTATTGGCTCTCATGGTCACTCCCATGAGCCATGAGCAAATCAATTTTCAAAGCATGGCAGCATCTTATTGGAAATATGTTTATGTTTATTATTTACTATTCAATGAATCAATCAAAGCGTGTAGTTGGGGTGGTTAGATCTCTGATCTGACGCATGTTTGTAGTTATTTGTATAGTAGGCTGGAGTCACTGGACCCATCTTCCTTGATCGTGCAATTTGACCAGGTCTAGCTGCTCTTTCGGTTCCTATGATTGTTCTGGATAACTCATTAATGGGTCCATCCATATCTTCATTCTTCAACATGCACGTTATGGGCGACTGGATACTCATCTCCACTCTCAAGTAATCAACATTCTGAGTTTGTAATATTTTCACCTACAAATTCTCGTGCCATATGATTGAAGAATAATATTTCATATGTATGAGCCGAAAATTTTCTAGTGTTTTAAAGTATGAACATATTTTTTTACACCATTTAATTCTCGTTACATATGAGGTGTAAAGCACTATGAACCCTCCTAAATAGATGTTTGTGCCGACATGCTATATGTTAATAATACATGCATGGAATTTCAAAAGACTTGGAAATGGAACAAGACTCATAATTAGATCCATTAGGTTCATGATTGTACCGTTGTACGTGTAAGATTAATTTGCCCACATTTTTGGTGTTATATATCATTCTGTAATATAGAGGCATGTAGACGTAGTACAGCAATCCAATCTCTCAAAAAGCATCGAATCCTCCTACTTGATGCCAGAACTGTAATGCTACTGTACACAAATCCTCAGTAAATCAACATCAAAGTAAAGGCAACAGGGATTCGAAGCGACTGAACATGAAGCTTTCTTTCAAAAGTAGAATTTTACTTTGTCTGCACATTGATCCGGCCACCGATCGAAAGAAACTTTCATTGAAAAACATGTCTATATAACTTGCACGTATATTAATAAACCATTTCCACTTCAAAACTACGTAGTCACCTCGATCGATCAGATTCGATCATATATACAGATGCTTTCTTCTTTCTCTCTTTGTATATGGGCCAAGTTGATCGATCATAATTAAGTATTTGCATGACCAACTTCTTGGTGAAGAGAGTAGCTCATGCTTATGCTTATTCATGCGCATAATATATGATGCCCACTTTTAACAGTATATATGATCACAGTGATCATATTATCTATCTAATTAACTTACTTGCTATGGTTGCATGAATAGGATACAGATGCCCGGTCACTATAGGAAAGCTCTCTTTCGTTTTTTGAAAAGGAGGAAAGCTCTCTTTCAATTGCGCCCAATATTGAAGGAGATTCCAGTTTTGACTTTCAGTTTTATATTAGTTCAGGCCCAGAGCCCAGAAGACCACGCTTCAGTGGGCTACCTAGCTTGTATTCTTTGTAGTTATGGACTACTGCTATGAGACCATTGCTGCAGCTAGCCCAGAAAACTGAAGGTAATGGCAGCCCAGAAGACACGTGGATGGATTAAGAGTTAAGACAATGGGGCTACCCTTTGTATTACATACAGTTTCTTTGGTCAAATAGCCATATATATACAGTTGAAGCCTAATAACACCATTGTCGTGGGCGCGACCGCGCGAGCAAATCCTATTGCGACGTTTTCTGTACTATATGGGTCGTGGAGAAGCCCTGAACCAAGGAAAGCTTGTGGATGTGGAAATTTTTATGATCTGTTATATATGGGCTCCAGACAACATGTACCACCAAGCAGTACACACTTTCAAGATCACTACACTTGTTTGAAAGTGTAATGTTTTTCCATGTCTTGTAAAAGCGCATATGCATATCTGGCGAACAAGTGTAGTGCGTAATATTACTGTTTCATGCATTGTAAGAATGTATATGCATATCCTATTTTCAAACTAACAATTAGAAAATGGGTTTTATAGTATCTTTTGCCAAGCTTGGTAACATGGATATATAAACGAAGATACTAACGTGTTGGAATTTTGGCTCCGCATTAATGAGTGAGGCTCAGAGTGGCTTTATTTTGACTTATTGATCCAACCAAAAAAGTTGAGCCGTATGAATTTGATGAAAATTTTAAGTTAGATGGTTCGGAGAGCATAACATAGTTCGTGAGATCAATATCTTGTTACAATGTTTATAAGGTTAAAGCATCGATCCATAGCATGCCTTGGATGGGATCAAATTATTTGACTAAAGTGGATCGAACTCTTTGAACGGTCTTGATCTGGCATAATTCTAACCCTAAACTAGTGGCATGGATGTCCCAAACAACACTTGGGAAAGTAAGAACAATAGTGAGAAAATTTACGAACCAACTTGACGAGACAATAGTGCATCAATTCAGCTTCATTTTAATTCTCAAGTCGAGGGAGAAAATACAGTAAAAATTACACTACTACATTCATAAACATATCATATGGGGTACAATGAGAACAATCAAATCAAATTTCTGTAAAACGAACAAGAAGACGACATTACTACTACACCTTTCAAAAGTTTCAACAACAGTCCCCGTCGTCGTCGTCGTCCCTGAATTCCACGGCGGCGCGAATCTCCATGCTCGTCAGAAGATATCGAGAATCTCGAGGATCGTACGGTTGCAGAGGGGACAGGAGCCTCGATTCAGCCACACCTCCCTCGAACACACCCTGCAAAAAGTGTGCCCACATGGTATGAACGCCGCGCCTTTCTTCCTCCCCATGCACACGCAGCACACCGAATCACAACCCACCACCCCCGCCGCCGCCGCCGCCGCTTTATCATTCTTCTCCTCCGCCGCGTCGCACCCGTCCATTTCCGTCTCCTCCAGCAATCTCATCAGCGACACCCTCATCGGCGTCCCCGGCGCCGCCCCACCACCCGACGCGGCCTCGTCCGCCTCCCGATAATGCCGTTCCGCCGCCAGAGCCGCGGCGAGGTTCATCCCCGACCCGGAGTTGACCGGACCCAGGCAACCCGGATCCGAATCGGACCCGGCCGCCTGCCCCAGAATCAGCAGCTGCGATAGGTTCGGCAGCTGCTGCCGCGGTTGTTGTTGCGGCGGATGTACGTGGTGTTGTTCTTCATCGTCCTCGACGGTGATCGTGGCCGTCCGTCCAAATCCCCAGACGGCGCCGCAGCACCCGATTCCGGTCAATCTCAGCCGCTGCTTGAAGCTCCTCCTCCCTGCCGTGGCCACATCGCCGTCGTCCATTTGCTCCCTCAGAACCTCGAGAATCGTCCTGGCCTCCCTTCCTCTCCGGACCGTTTCCTGCAACACCAGACTGAGTTGACTCATTCTCTCGAATTTGAAGTATTGAACAGAACCCACCACCGGATTAACAGAATTCAACAAACTCCACCAACCAAACTCCCAAAATATATATACATAAAATAGAAACAGGAACAAACAGTGAAGGGAAAAAAAGACCTGCGAGTTTGGATTTAAAGCGAGGCCATGGAAGACCCGTGAGTATCTTCAAGAAACCAAGTAGCTAGATAGACATAGCTAAGAACAAAAGCCCACCACCAACACAGCGACCAAGCGAAATGAGCAGCAATCAATAGTGGGCAATGATAACGGTAATTTGGATTTGCAAAGATGCTAATTCAAGGCCAGCAAAGAGGGGATTTGGGAGTTTGAAAAAGGGAAGAAAAGGAAAAGAGACAAAATAGAAGAAAGAAGGAAAGTGAAAAAGAAGGGAGTGGAAAATGGACCAGTTGCTGATTCATTGGGTTTGGGAAAACGGAAGCTAATAGTTTTTGTTTTTGGGTAGAAAAAACAAATTGGTTTTTTTTTTCTTTTCCCTCTCTCTCTATCAGGTAGAGTTGGGGGGTGGTGTTCTTTGTTTGAACGCTACTACTGGGTGGTCGCCGGCCTGAAGAATAAAGACAAAAGCCATGGAAGCCGGCGCATTGACAGTTGGTTACTAACTTCCAATGGCATCAATTATTTTTGGCTTAATCTGATTGGGTTAGTTTCATAAACTCTACTTAATCATCTTACTTAATTATAGGATAGTATGATGAAGACGAAACTAATTGTAATGTACTCAACTTGTTTTGTTAATACTTTGATGGATGATTCTATTGTCCGAGGCTGCAATTTTATGAATTTGGGAGATAATAGTATAAGACCAATATTTAAGTATGAATTTGGGAGATATTAGTATTCATACTTAAGTATTAGGTTCTAGACCAATATTTATAAGAATACAATCAACAACCACAATAAACAACTGTAATAGGGTTTCTTCTCGGGGTCAAATAAAAGTTGATTTTTGGGTTACATATATAAATAGTATTCGTCTATGAATACTCAATTACCGAAAAAGCTGTATTAAGTGTTATTTATTATTGAGATTATATAGTAATATCAATGAAAGTTGCCAAAAAAATCATGATCAGAGCTTAGGAAGATAATTCCCGATGAAAGCTCGAGTGTGTGGTTTGGATAGTGAGGTTCAATTATTACTTGGTAAGAATACAGTCATCAATCGCAATAAACAACTGCAATTAGGTTTCTTCTCAAACTAATGCAAGCAGATAAAAGTTGATTTTTGGGTTACCATTTGTGTAAGTATTCATATATTTTTGGTAAATTAAGTGTCATTTATTATTAAATATAAATAAGACATTAGATTTGGCCGCGTAATAATCATGATCATAATTCAACAAGATACTCTCCAATGAACATCTGAGGATGAGGTTTGCCCAATGAGATTGAATTATTACTTGGTAAGCATCATGATATACTAAGAAAAGTCTGTCCCTCAAAAAAAGGAAAATCATGGCATGGATTGCGTTGAAAAGATAGAATTTAGCTATTGAGAGCATGAGCAAGCATAGGTGATGAGTGATTGCAAGGATTATTACAGATATTGATCATAGCCCACCAATATTGCCCTAACAGAAAAATCATCGAAAAGCCTAAACTAAAGTCTAACCTAACAGTGATTTTACAATAATATAATAACGTGATTAAGTGAAGAAGTGGGGCTCACGTAACTTTGTATTGTTCACACTCCGTTGGTCTTGGTTGGGAGTGATTCTTGCGTGGGGCAGCCGCACCGCCACGTGGTGCGGCAGGCCAATCATTCCCCTAGTAGTGGGGTATTTTGGGTATTTCACATTTAAAAATCAGGGATAATTTCAGAACAAAGAAAAAAATTCTGAGATTTGATTGGGCAGCCGCACCGTATACGTGGTGCGGCTACCCGCACCTAAGAATTGGCCCTTGGTTGGTTCCATTCTTTTGAGTGCTTGTTTGAATGGGAGAAGCTCATGCTGGCATGAACCATCTAACAGATAATTAATTAAAACTAAAACTATTATTCTTAGCATGAAGTCATCAATGATTGGCATTTGGCAAACAGTATCATTATAGCATGAACAATTTTTCGCATAGACTATACTTTTAACGCGACACTATAATATTGGTAGTGTTATAAAGAAGTTAATTGATCATGTATACATCATATTTTTATGATTGGCAGTACTTAGTAGTATATGCATCATCAATTACACTCCAAGTTTGATGAGGTCTTTTGATGCGGACATGACCCAAATACAGAGCACATTAATTTACACGCTGAGAACAAGTCAAACACAAAAGAAAAAGAGAATAGAAAGAAGGAAGATGAATCAAAGTTTTACATGTTGAAGACAAAGTTGGTTTTTTTGTTAAAATTATTAAGATTCAAAACTCATATTTTATTTAAATATTATTTATTTAAATTGAAGAGTCATAACTTTTCAAAATGTGACGAAGAGTTCTGTAAATACTTAACTCTTTAGACAAAGAGTGTACGTCTTTCTATTGCTCTCGAAGAGTCTCTTACTCTTCATCTTCCTCATTTCTATTCATATTTCCTAATCTTTGGGCCCTCATTTCTATTCATATTTCCTAATCTTTGGGCAATCAATAAACACTTGGCACCCCGTTTACCGTTAGTCGGGCAAAGCAGATTAGACGTACATCTTGTGAGACTTCAAGGGTTGTATCTTGGAGTTGTAGACGACCATTATGACCTGTATGTAGGGAGGCGTCTACGACTTTAGGACAACGAATGCCGTGCCTCTTTTGTACTCAGAGACTTGACTCTTCATATCTCTTCTTTTTTATATTATTTGTGTCTATTTTTTTTTTTTGAAGAATATCATGTCGATATATTAATAATTCTCAGGCCAGAAGGGACCATTACATATCCTCCCTCTACCGACTTTGGGTAGATAAAGAGTTTGTGGTGAAACCACAGCGATACATATATTAGGTCCGATCATTTGACGGTACCCATGCTCACTTATTCAAGAAAGCCTATTTAACTATGGACAGTAATGCATAGTAATAGGCAAGTAAATTTGAAAAAATACTAAGTAAAAAATGGGTATAGAAACCCATTAGTTATTGTGGACCCAAGAGAGAGCAGGCCCAACATCCATTTTAGAGCCTTAGGCCCAATCATCAACCAGCAAAGCCCATCAAGGACAAAACCTAGCTGTTCCCAAGTTGTTCCTGCCGCCGACAGCAATATTGGCACCGGCTGGCCAAGCATCCATGCCGACCAATGCGAAGGTAGTCCCACGTCCACCTCCTTCGTCAGACTCCCCGAGATCTGGGCTTGGATGGGAGCCCAAAGACAGCCCAACCACATGCTCCTCCACTGTGATCTGGACACCCAAACTCGGCTGCGCTTCAAATGAAGTATCAGCAGCATCTGCAATACCGGCCATGACCAATCCCCGAGCGTAGCATGATGACCCATAGTGCCTCCCCGCGTGAACGTCACAGAAGAGACCCGATCGTTGACCATCCACCAGAGCAGGGGCCAGCCACCACTTTTCACCACCACAGCCGAGAGCCCCGCTTCGTCTGCGGATATCAGCCACCCTTCAGTGCTGCAGTCGAGATCAGCATCGCCACCGCATCCATTCGGCAAGAAGCATAGCCACTCGTCGCCAGAGTTATAGATCGAAGGCTTGCCTTTGCTTGCTTCACCACCGGCAACGCCCAATCGGAGCTTTTCCCCTCGCCCCCAGAACGAAGGAGATCTATCCATATGCCCCAGCAAAACTGGGGCTCCTGCAGATTGGGATTGAGAGAAGCCTAGCCTTGGCCTCGTGGAGGAGACAGCAGCTGTCATGTCCGATGAGTCCGATGAGAAGGGAATCGGAATAGGTGTCCATCGACGATGGAGGGGAGGCCAAGGGCGGCAGAAGCGCAACCCTAGCAGAGCCATGCAGATGTGTAGCAGATTGATATTTGGAGAGAATTACTATATATTATTTGTGTCTATATGATGTGCTCAATTGATTTAATTGATTTTGTTGCTTGATTATATTTATTAAATATGATTATCAAATTCCAACAGACAATCATATATTAAAACCGAAGATTTCTGTTTGATTTTTTCTGAAGGTTGATAATTGGGGAAGTGGAGATTGTGGCCTAAGCCCAACTAACAAGGTCTCATGCCACCACATATAAACCCACTAAGGATCCAGCCTCTAACCCCTTAAAAGGTCCACTCCCTCAATGAATGGGCTTCATTTGAATACCGAGGTTTTCAAGCACACTACCATCATTTCCCTGCCTACAGGTCCACGTCCACAATACTTTCCGGTAGAGAGTCGTCATCAAATAACCATCCCACAGGCAATAACCCGGCTCCTGCTCCGATGCCAGCGACAATTTACTCGCTGAATGTTAACTAGAGTTCTTCTCGGTGCATATACCAATATAGAGCCGTCTTTGTGCGCTATACAGCGAGGCAACATTCATCCAACTATCCAAGCAAAATCTTTGTGAGGAGATGAACTAGTTGTTGTTAGCCAACACTTAACAAGATCACGAGATTAGTAACTTGGTTGGTACACATAAAGATTGCACGATTTAAACATTAAATAAAACTAACTCACACATTTGTGCAATGTTATTATTAAACTTTCACTGTCAAAACTCAGAAGCTCAACGGTACAACTAGTCTTGAAAATCATAAAATATGTCCAATTCAAGAGAGATGTTGAGATGGGAGATCAACATGTATACAATACCATATTATGGTTAAATTCTAACTAGATATTTTGTGGGTAAATCCTTCCATCCATATATTCCTTCTCATTCATTTCTTCACTAAAATAGAATTCGGCACCTTTAAAGTGCAAAACAGACCAAACACGATTCAACAAAGAAGGCAAATAGGCCAATTGGGTATCACTTACCCAAATCAACTCCCCATCCTCCGGCCATGTAATCTGTCCATCCAACCCATGATTTGGGGACTTTGATTTCCATTCCTGTCCTCACAACCACAGCACAAAACTCCAAACCAGTCACCAACCCTCGGGACAACAACGTCTTTTCAAAACCCTAGACTCCGTTTTGCGTAACTATTTTGTCCTCCTTAAACTCGCGGAGTTGCAGAAGCCACACCTCAGAACAATCACCCCCTTCTTCTTCTTCTTCTTCACAGTCCCAATTTTTCTGTGTTTTTAATTAATCCAAACATGGCCTTCGTCTCTCAGCTAAACCAATTCCCCTGCAAGACTCTCTTAGTAACTCCACGTCACCCCCGCCCTTCAACTTTGGCGCCAAACTCCATCGGACTCGCCACCCGCAAACTGAAACTCTCCAACCCGGAATACCCACAAGCCATCCGACCCGCGACCCGGATCCGAGCCGTTGACGAGGACGAGTCGGCCCCGGAAACCTCGGAGGAGCCGTCCGACGTGGCAGCTGGAGCCGTGGCTGTGGCGGAGAAGCCGGCTGAGCCGGAGGAGATCTCGAAACTGAAGAAGGCTCTGGTGGACGCGTTTTACGGGACTGATCGTGGGCTCAGCGCCACCAGCGAGACCCGGGCCGAGATTGTCGAGCTTATTACCCAATTGGAGGCCCAAAACCCGACTCCGGCTCCGACCGAGGCCTTGCCTCTCCTAAACGGGAAATGGATTCTGGCGTAAGTTTCATTGATCATCATCCTCTGACCCCCAGTTTAGCTCCAAGTGTTTAATTTCAATATGTTTGAAATTTGTAGGTACACATCTTTTGCCGGTTTGTTTCCGTTATTGTCCAGAGGAACTCTTCCTTTGGTGAAGGTTGATGAGGTTTCGCAGACTATCGACTCCCAGAACTTCACAGTTGAAAACTCTGTTCGGTTTTCCGGGCCTTTGGCTACAACTTCTTTCAGCACCAATGCCACATTTGATGTCCGAAGTCCTAAGCGTGTTCAGGTTTAGTTCTTACTCTTTAGTTCGTTTGATGAAATGATTCGAAGTGTATATAGATATCTTTGATTGCCATAGGTTTTGCTTTTTCGATGTATGGGGTTTATTGTGTGTTTAAATGAGTGGTTTTTTTTTTTTTTTTTTTATTATTTTTTTTTTATTTCAGCTCAAGTTTGAGGAAGGGGTGATTGGCACTCCACAGCTAACAGACTCGCTAGTGATACCAGAAGATGTTGAGTTTTTGGGACAGAAGATAGACCTTGCACCCTTCAAGGGTTTGCTCACCTCTGTCCAAGACACTGCTTCCTCGGTTGCAAAGTCCATCTCCAGCCAACCCCCGTTTAAGTTTTCGATCTCAAGTAGCAAGGCCGAATCGTGGTTGCTAACCACATACCTTGATCAAGAGCTTCGGATTTCGAGGGGAGACAATGGCAGTGTGTTTGTGCTCATCAAGGAAGCCAGCTCCCTTTTGACTCCTTCATCTATGTCTTAGGAGTTTGTATGTATTATTAATTGATTATGTATATGTTCAGGAACATGAGATGTAATTTTCTATATATCATTAAATTGGAGCACTGGATTGTACGTTTGTATAGACTCTCCGGAATTGGTAATAGTTGGAGAAAACATACCATAGGCACATGGAAAGCCTATGATCTTTGTTGAAGTTAGTGTGTTTTTTTTTTTGAGGAAAATAGATAATTTCATTCATTTATTCATGGCCAGAAGGCAGGTACATCAAATGCTGTCTTACACCAGAGTCATAAATGGTATAAGCAATCAAGCAAAGGACAGGTGACCCTCACTGCTAACACATTCGCTCACTTATTGAGCCTAACAACAAGAAACAAAATCCTCCCTACCAACTTCCCATGAAGTAGTAACCTAACTGCCTAGAGACCTCAATTGGTGTACAACTAGAGAAACTAAGATGAAAGTAGTAGAAGACTCAACTTTTAGTATTAGGCAATAATTTCATTCATTTATCCATGGCCAGAAGGCACGTACATCAAATGCTGTCTTACACCAGAGTCATAAATGGTATAAGCAATCAAGCAAAGGACAGGTGACCCTCACTGCTAACACATTCGCTCACTTATTAAGCCTAACAACAAGAAACAAATCCTCCCTACCAATTTCCCATGAAGTAGTAACCTAGCCGCCTAGAGACCTCAATTAGTGTACAACTAGAGAAACTAAGATGAAAGTAATAGAAGACTCAACTTCTTGCCCTTGTCACTAGGGCTAGGATCAATACCAGTAACTGCAGGGTAAGAGAGTCGCAAAGTAGCGACATTCGGCTTCTTGCTAGGGCGATGATTCTTGTTCCTACTCCCAAGTAGCTTGCCCGATTTCTTCTTCAACATCACCAGAGTGACATCCATCCAGGTACGGAGGAAGTGAGCCTTGAAGGCCGCACGGTTGACCGGTGGGCGGGTCAGAGGCTTCCCAATCAGAAAAGATTTGGAAGACCGACGAACAGGACTGCCACCAATTCTCCCCAGATCAGGAGCACTACCTCCCTTTGCAAGCGCAAGGGAGGCAACACAGCTAGCGGTGATAGCATTAATGGAGGCCATGCGGTTGAGTGAGGGTTGAGGGTGAGAGTCGTAGAGAAGAAATCTAGGAGAAGAGGAGGCGAGGGCGCCGTAGAGAGCTAGGGTGAGAGAGAAATCTCTCCTAGGGTTTTTTTTTATTTCAGCTACAGAGTTTTTTAATGTATTGTAGTGATTTTTTTTTGAAATATTTGTTGAAGTTAATGTTAGTCAACAACGAAGTTGAGATAAAAAAGGGGAAATGCTCATTTACCCAATTTTAGCTTAAAATTTGCCCACTTGCTCCACTAACTGTTTTTTAACCCCGTTTACCCAAAACACTCTAAGAGATTATTTCCCCTTTACCCAATTAATTCTTTTTTTCTTCTTTTTGGGTCTTTTTTGCCCTCTCCCCCCTCACCGATTTCTCTCTCCTCCCCCCTCACCGATCTCTCTCTCTCTCTCTCTCTCTCTCTCTCTCTCTCTCTCTCTCTCTCTCTCTCTCTCTCTCTCTCTCTCTCTCTCTCCAGACGACGTCGGATTTCTCTCTCCCTCCCTCCATCCCTCCAGCAGGTCTCCCACGACGCCTGCTGTCCCCATCGCAGCGCCGAAAGTCGTCGTCGTGCTCTCCGCTGCCAGGCTCGACTCCAAGCCGACGGTCCTCGTCGCTGAGAAGCTCGGCGAGGCCGGGGTTGACCTTCTGAATGAATCGTCGACAGACTGAAAACTGCTATCTCGGACTGAAAACTGCTATTTGCTATTGTGCAGTCATAACCATAAAAGTTGTAACATTAGTGCCCCCCAGTAGACTTTGTATTGGGGGCCAATGATGACTGCTTTATTTATTGACGGACTGAAAACTGCTATTCCAAAGTAAATGTAGTGTTAAATTGCAGTAGTCGATAAATGAAAAAAATTGTGTGGTTTGTGTCAGTTTAGTGGGGGGCAGTAGACAGAATATTGACCCTCATAATGTGGGTTTTTAGACATTATCTGTTGTTTTGAGTGTGAATAACTTCTATAATCTGTGAAACATAGGAAGCGGTGTAATGTTTGATGGTCTATTGGGGGGCAGTAGACACATTAGTGCCACCCAATAATGTCTTTCTTAGGAGACAGTAATCATCTCTTGTTGTTTTGTTTGTGATAAAGTGCAATACACTGTGAATCCTTGAAACTGGTGCAAGTTTTAATGGTTTAGTGGGGGGCAGTAGACACATTACTGCCCCCAAATAATGTCTTCGTTTTAAGTCAGAACCCTTCACTTAACTATCATTGACAGATTATTGTACTTTAATAAACTCAAAACAACATAAGACTTAACAAAACTCTAATTTCAGTGATTAATTAACCACAGTTAAGAAATTAGTGGGGGGTAATAATCTGTCTACTACCCCCCAATAGACCACAGTTTTGACGTCGTCTGAGACCTGCAAGCGAAGCCCAGACCCGATTCCGGTGTTGAGAGCTTCCCGGACATCTGACGAACAAAACCGGCGAAGCCCAGAGGGGTTGGGATCGTGGAGTTAGATGGCGTCATCCTCTGGTGGTCCGACGGTGGGACAGAGCGGCGGCGGTGGAGGCCGACATCGACTGTGGAGTGGTGGGCGTGGTTTCTCAGAGAGAGAGAGAAAGAGAGCCTGAGACGAGGTTAGAGAAAGAGAGAGAAAGAGAGAGAGAGAAATCGATGAGGGGGAGGAGAGAGAGATATGAGTGTAATTTGTTAATTAAAATGAGGGCAATACTGTCAAACACTGTTAGATTGGGTAAATGGGGTTAAAAAACTCTTGGTGGAGTAAGTGGGCAATTTTTGGCCAAAAATTGGGTAAGTGGTCACAGCCCCATAAAAAAAAACCTTTATTGCCTTTACGCTCTATATATGTGTGTTTTGAATCTTTTTTGGGTGTGGTTGATTTAAGTTTCTCTGTTTTTGTGATTTTGACTGATCTGTAAATTGAATGGGGGTGATGTTAACAGGCACTAGGAGTTGATCCATTATGGTTATATATCCACATTCCGTTTTCCCTTTAAAGTACTAACCCACTCCCTTTTATCTTCATCATTACGACACAAAAGTGAGTGTGAATATTATTTTGAAGAAAAAAGAGTTTGAATATTATCCAAGTAAATTACTTAAAACCTATACTTTTTTTTTTTTTTTTTTTTTTTTTTTTTTTTTTGAATAAAGGATTAGGCGATATTAGTTCCTCAGAGGCAAACGATGTAGGGAACAAGTCCCACCCTCAATCCCGAAGGAGAGGGGTTTGCCACACTCTGGGAACCCACCGCCCGTCCCCCTATTTTTATTTTATTAATAACAGAAAAAGAAAATACAACCTAAAGAAGGGGGGGGACATAAACCTTACCCCAAAAGCTAGAAAGAAAGACAAAAGGAAGTGAAAAAATTGAAGCAGAACCTCAAATTTTCCCAACTTCCAACTGTTAAAACAAGCCCAACACCAACCGATGCAAGAAAGAGAGTTAAACATGGCGAAGGTAAGGGAATCCCAGATCATCCATACGAAGATAAGGAGATATATTAGGCGGAGGAGAAACATGCCATACCAGGGATAGAGAAAGTAAGCCCATGTTTGTCATTCTATCAGCCACCGTATTTCCTTCCCGAAGAATATGGGAACAATGAAAGGTCATTGCTCTAATACGCGCTAAGCAAGTAAGCCATGCAATTCGAAGCGGCCAAGGTGGAACAAAAGATGAGGATTTGATGCATGCAATTACACTAGTCGAATCACATTCAAACTAGATGCTCGATCCATCTACGTGCTACTTTCTTTTATAAGAACACTTATGCTGCAAGTGTTCCAGACACGAAATTTTGTTCATGGTTAAGCAAAAGTGGAAATTAAAGAAAATGTTGCAGAACAACCCCTTTCTCTTTATGACTGTATTAAATACTTTGGTTCTTAAGTAGGCAAAGTTGATGCTCTGTATATCTATATATTACTCTCTTTTAGTTTGTTTGCTGTCTTTGAAACAAGCCAGGCAAAATTTCCCCATGATGAAAGAGAGAGATATGCCCAGTTATATCAGTGTTTCCCATATTTACAAGCTCTTCTTGGATAAGAAATGGTTTGAGATGAAGAGCTTCTACGAGGAGAACAATTTTGATGTGTTCCTGCCTCTTAATCATTTGAAAGAAACGGCTCTTCATCTTGCAGTGTACAGTCAAGACATGGATTTGGTGGAATCTCTGCTGAAGATAGTGTACAAACACAATCCTTTTATCTCACACTATCCTTCTGTCTCAGTCTCAGATGGCTTTGAATTCTCCTTAGTGAATGCATCTGGAAACACACCACTTCATGAGGCAGCTTCAAAAGGAAATGTCAAACTGGTGAAGCTGATATTGGAATATGATAACACGCTACTGAACACTAGGAACAACAATGGTGAAACACCCTTTTTTATGGCCGCACTTTATGGCCAGACCAAATTGATAAAGTATTTATTGGCGAAGATTCGTGTGGAGGAAGTAAGTTATCATTTCTTTTCTACGACCTCCACCATGATTCATGAGGCTATCCGCGGCTATTACTTTGGTAATCTCTCATCACTCTTTCGTTTCATAGTAATACAGTTCTGGCTATTTATATGCATGATGAAAAAGACTTCGTTCAAGTATTAGATTTTGGTGAGACGATTGGTCAGCCTTTGACCGGTGAGTAAGAGATCCAAAGTTTGATACATATATAGGAGATGTGTTCCAAACAGAGGTGCATGAAATATCATTTTGCTGTTATAGCATGTATATGTTGTAAGAACTCTAGGGAATTCAATTCTTGCTAATAAGGTGAATTTATGTGGATCTTTGGTAATGCAGAAATAGCTCTGGAATTATTAGACCCAAGATACTACTTACCGATGGTGGAGGAGGATAGTGATGGCATGACCTGCTTTCAGCTGCTAGCTGACATTCCATCTGCTTTCAAGAGTGGATATTCCTTTGGCATATTGGAGAAACTGATCTATGACGGTCTGTCAGAGAACGCAATCCAATTTGCCTACAATTTCACCTTTAAGGAGCTGTAATGCATTCATATATAGATATATCTGATAACATCTAACTTGTTCAAACTGCATGTGTTACTATATCAGGCCTTCCAGTTCCAGAAGATAAGGATGAAAGTGAAAACAACAATGTATCTCCGGTCAATCCAAGTCGAAAGACTGACACAAAGCATGGTAATGAAAGGAAAGATCTTGACTCATCTATGCAATCAGTGGATATTCCTTTGGCATATTGGAGAAACTGATCTATGACGGTCTGTCAGGGACCGCAATCCAATTTGCCTACAATTTCACCTTTAAGGAGCTGTACGTAATGCATTCATATATAGATATATCTGATAACATCTAACTTGTTCAAACTGCATGTGTTATTATATCAGGCCTTCCAGTTCCAGAAGATAAGGATGAAATTGAAAACAACAACGTATCTCCGGTCAATCCAAGTCGAAAGACTGACACAAAGCATGGTAATGAAAGGAAAGATCTTGACTCATCTATGCAATCAGTTGCTTCAGCTTGTTAATTTGAGTCTTCCTGGTCAAACAGAAAGTACCAATTATTGTTTGACAGCTACAAATATTCACAAATATTAACTAACAAATATATATTCTTCCTTTTCCATTATTACCCAATATAATTCCTTTGGCAATTTATTCAGGAAGTTCAAGCAAATACTTCGGGTGGATTTGGAGACTCAATCCTATAGGTTTGTACTTATAACTACTCAGTACTAACAATTATATGTGCAAACACAGTCACGTACAGATTGTCATAAACCACTAATTATTCAATTATTAAAGCCTAAATTCACCTATCTGTCTCTGTTGTGATGTTTATTGGAATATACATATTACATAGGATACCTATCATTAGAAAGTCTAACAGAAACGAAGAAGAAGCACAGCATAGTGGAGAAGCTTACCAAAATTCTGGCTAAAGATGACACGTCATGGCAGGATAATACTGCTGATGGTCAACGTGACACTCCACTTATTGCAGCTGCAAAGAATGGGATCCCAGAGATTGTTGAGGCCATCTTGGATGTGTTCCCAGAAGCCATCGAGCATGAAAACCACAAAAAAGAAAATGTATTTCATGTCGCTGTGCAGAATCACAAGGCAAATGTTTTGGATCTTCTCGAATCTAACAAATTTAAAAATCCGAGGCTCATTGAGAAGTTTAATGCAGATGGTGATAGTATTTTGCATAAAGCTGCATACAAGACTGATATTTCCTCAAGGGAGAGGCCCGGGGAAGCCCTTTGCTTGCAGTCAGATATTCAATGGTTTGAGGTGCTAACTCTTTTACTCTAATATCTTTGCTCACTTTTTTATTTAGTAAAATGTAACAAGTTAGATATGTACAATGCAGCGAGTGAAGAATATGGTGCCTGCACATCATATCAACCAGCAAAATAAGAAAGAAGTTACGCCTCCAGCTTTATTCACAGAAGAGCATGAGAAGCTCATCAAGAAAGGCCAAGAATGGTTAATTAGAACAACAAACTCATGCATTATAGTTGCAGTTCTTATTGCAACTGTTGCTTTTACAAGTATCTACACCGTGCCTGGCGGTTCTGATGCAAAGACAGGCAAGCCGTTGCTCCTCAACACAACTGCATTCACGGTCTTCACAGCATCTGATGTGGCATCTCTTTGTTTTGCTTTCACCTCAGTGGTGGTGTTTCTTTCCATCACTACGTCGAAAATGAATGAGCAAGATTTCCGGATATGGCTGCCTCTAAAGCTTGTTTTGGGGCTAAGCATGCTGTTTTTTTCTGTGGCAGCATTGATGATTGGTTTTGCTGCTACCCTTGTCATGACAATAAGGCACAGGCTACATCAGGCTGCTGCCCCCATCATTGCCATTGCTTGTTTTCCTGTCGCCTTTTTCCTCATTCTCCAGCTTCGTCTCTATGCCAATATTACTTGGTTTACCACAAAGGACTTGCTGAGCAGCCTCATTGATATTATCCCCAAAAAATGTCAGCCTCGATCATGGACTAGGTCCAGCTAAGTCTTCTCGGATGAAGATGAATGATTCCTCTTGGCAAAGCTTTTTCTTTACTTTATTTCTTTATGATTGAAAGTGTGATTTTCATCTACGTTACGCAGTACTTCAGCTAGCTAGATTGCTAGCTGAAGAATGGTATCCCTGATCTACGTTGTTGTACGTGTTCTGTCAACAATGGCCGGCCGTGAGTCCATTAGTAATGTATGTAATAATGCACTACGGTATTGTTATTTTACTGTGAAATTAAGAGGGACGCGCGCGCCCACACACACACACACACACATATATCTACTATGATTTAAATCAATGTTTTAAAAATCGCTACCCGCCAGTCGGGTGGTGGTCAAGGACTTAGGCACTAGCTAGGCGTTTTTAATTTTTTTTTTTTAATTTGTATCTTATTTTTATAGCATATAATTATATAAATAAGAAGGGGTCGTGCCACTTACCCAATTTTAGTCTAAAAATTGCCCACTTACTCCACTAAGAGTTTTTTACTCTCATTTACCCAATCTAACATCTATTGACAGTATTGCCCTCATTTTAATTAATAAATTACACTCATCTCTCTCTCTCTAGCTCTCTCTCTCTCTGACTCTCTCTCTCTCTCTCTCTCTCTCTCTCTCTCTCTCTCTCTCTCTCTCTCTCTCTCTCTCTCTCTCTCTCTCTCTCTCTCTCTCCTCCCCCTCACCGATTTCTTCTCTCACCGGAGACTGAAACCGGCAACGTCTGCGGGCTTCGTCATCATATGCGGCTTTGTCGCCGGATGTGTATCGGACTGTCGGAGAAATTTGACTGGACTGAGTCGGCGAGGTTGGGTCTGACTGAATCGGCGATGAATCGAAGCTCCTCAAGCTTCGTGTCGACGGTTCCGATACAGAAAACTCGGCGAGGCTGACGTTTGCCGGAATTGTGAGATTGGAGAGTTGACGGTCGACCTCGACTGCATCTCCGATTGTGAGCACCCCTGCCACGAGAAGAAAACCTCCGATGCTCCGCCGCCACGCCAGGGTCGTCATCAGACCTCCGAAGCTCCACGCGCCAGCCGGAGTTCGGGTCGGGGCTCTGACGCCATCGTTCAGGCTTCTCTTCTTCTTCTTTCTTTCTTCTTCTTTCTTTCTTCTTCTTTTTTTCCCCCTCTTTCTGGTAAAATGCGTAGGAGGCCTCCAACGTCGTCCATGTTGTTGCAGTGGTTTGTTTCTCCAAAAAATTGGCCGATTTCAATATGAAATGTTGCTAGAAGTTATTGTTTTGTTTATTATGATTTGGTTGGGCAATAATAAGATCATGTGGGCAATAAAACGATTATTGGAAGATAATAATAAGATTATTGGGGGGCAATAAAATATTTATTGGGCAATAATACCATTATTTATTTGGATAAACCTACTAAACCTTTCAAAATTAAAAACATCTTCATTTTTCACTAATTATTGATCCCTAATAAACTTGTTATTGGGGGGCAATAATATGGTTACTGGGTATTATTAGGGGGCAATAAATTCAGACGCCGGAATCCGGTCACCAGTTCGGTAGCCGGATTCGGGATTCCGGTGACCGGTCGCTGGAGTCAGGTCACCGGTCGCTGGAGTCCGCGGCCGGCCACTGGTCACGGGAGTCTGGCAAGGTCTCCGATGACTTCTCTCTCTAAGTGACAAAGAAGGAGAGGGCAAAATTGTCCCAAAACTAAATAAAAATGAATAAAAAAAATACTTAATTGGGTATTAGGGAAATGATCTCTTAGAGTGTTTGGGTAAGTGGACAATCTCTTAGAGTGGTTAATTAACCCCAAAATTGAGTAAATGATCATTTTCCCAAATAAGAATATATAGAAAAGGTAAATTGATTGACTGAAAATACTCAAAATAAGGAGAAAATATTAAGCATGCAATTAAATAATGAGTAGTAAGAAAGAGATAATTGGAGATCGATCAAAGAAAGGAAAGAGATAAAACAAAAACATATATATAAATATATATATATGAGCCTTTCTAATGAGGGATTCCTTTTTTTGACAATTTTAAGGAATCGCTTATTAGACCAACTTTTCGATCACATATTAGTATCTCAACCGTTCAGTTCTTAGGTTTATATGAGTGAATCACTTATGCAAATTTTCAGCCAAATTAATGACCGTTAAGGTTGTCACGCCCCGAAATTTGAATAAAAAAAATTCAAATCCGAAACGCGATAACTCAACAAATCGCCCAAAAAACATACAAACTTTTTTACATCTAATCTAAGAAACAAACAAACCAAGCCTACAATGTCAATACCGACTCGTTCTCTAGAGTCACATATTACATTACCAAGTATTTACATAACTCGAAAACATCAAAGTAAATGTAAACGCTCACAAGGAGCGTACCTACAAACAGCAGTAGATACACAAAATAGGTTCTAAACCTAACGTTGCTGCAACAACAAGCCGTGATCTCAACTCTGGTTTCTCTGACCTACAAGAATAACTCCTACACCATGGAATAGTGCACCGCGTTGCAACAACAAACCCGGTAAGCTTTTTAAGCTCGTATGAGTAAAACTCAACTGAAAAGACTCAAAACACATATGCTTATAATTTCCTCAACTTATGAATAAATCAAGCCAACAACATTTAACTCCACCATACACAACTGAACTTACAATAACACAAGGTAAAAATCAGTAATCCCTGCATAGAAAATTAGCTCAGGAGATCACTTAAAATCACCTAATTCAAATCATAGCAACTCTTGCATAAGGTTTAGTTCAGGAGATTACGTAAAAGCCAAACAATAAGAAAAGGAAAATCAAATGAATAAAAAAAATAAATAAGAAAATCAAACAACTCACACTAAAGCCAATGATTCACCATTTCAACTCTAGTGAATACTCACGCATTTTAAACACAAAATCCATGTCCCTCTTGGACGATAAAAGAAAGAAACCACCCGAAACTCTCTTTTAAAAACATGTACTCATGAGTCACAAGTAACCTATGTGTTACCCCCATGACATACAATGGCGGACAGACTAGAGCTCTAACTAAATCGTAACCCATCACCTGGCCTAAGGTTATGGTATCCGATATACTTGCCTCTGTCACTACTGTGACACCAGATTCGTAGACCGAAAACATTTGAAAAGTCACACAAGACTCAAAATGTTACACCCAAAACTCATGTACTCTTTCAACACAATATAATCAACAATTACATGATATATTGCCTTTCCAAAAAGAGTAAATGCTCAAAACAATAACCTGAATAAAATCACAATTTATTATGCTCATCATAATGCCACGCCATCAAGATATATATTTCATGTACACACACACACATACAGACACACACATCCACAAAGACACACGTAGTCAACTACTCAGGAATGCTACTAATACCAATTATAGTTCACAATCGCAAAACTCGAGAAAAATTATTTTTATAATTAAAATCTCATTTTACTTACCTATGAACCGTAGCCTATCAAGTTCATATAATTTAAAACAAATCTTTATTTTCAAAAAATAATTTCACAATTTAGCGATTAAACCGAACAATAATGTAACTCGGTTCATAAATGAACCACGTGAGATTTACTCACCTCTAAATCCCGCTGCTTCTTCTCTTACTGCCTAGATAATGTATAGATCACTCTCCGTCAATCACCTAAATAAAATAAGGTCTCAACTTAGCACACGATTTAAAACGAAAGCGGTTACGGTTCGAACCGAACATTTGAACCCAAAATCAAAAATTTCGTCAATCGAGAAAAAACTTCCTTTGAGACCTCCCAAGGTCTTCGGAACACTTTTAGGATCAATTTCTCAAAATTATAAGACGATCCAACGGTTGGATCATCAAGGATCGCAAATCGAGAAAATTGAAATTACGTAAATCTAGCATGCTTCAAATAATCACAATATGATCCCATGATATATCAACAAGCTCGTATCGACGAGTAGGTGACAACCATGAAAACAAAACCCAAAAACTTGGTCGGATGCGACGCCACGTGCCTCCGGCAATGGCTGAGCGTAGGCCTCACTAGCCGCCGGCAACCCCAAAATTGGATCACGAAACCTATGTCAAAATGTTCATCTCAACATGTACAATAACTTTCACAACTAGCATAAAGTCTGAATCAAAACCATTTGGCCGCAATTTACCTCGAAAAATCCAAGAATCGGTGAAACCCTAGAATTTCAAATCCTCAATTCGACCTCCACACTTCAAATCGTTGCAAGCCGTTTAGAGGGGAGGATATGCGTCACCTGGGCTTGAAAAGTCCCCAAGAATTAGCGTCAGAGGTGGCCGGAATTGTGAGTTCCGACAGTGACCCCGAAGCAGTGCCGCCACCAACTTCTCCACCTTGCTGCGCCTTCTACAACCCAAATCGAGTAATAAGGCTGCCACAGATCAACTTGAAGAGGGAGAAGAGGCAAATCGAACGGGACTGGTGGTGCGGCCAACGATGGCCGGACGACGGAGTTACGGCAGGAAGAAGATTGGCGACGATTTTCCATCGCGAGGAGAAGAGAGCTCGGTTTCTATTTTTGGAAAATATGGTTTTTTTTGCAATTTTTCTGAAATTTTGTCCTTTATACAAAAATAGAAACTTCTTCATACGAACTCCGATTTTCGCGTTCGACGCGCTCTATGATTTTCATGAAGGAAGTTTTCACAGAATCCTAACGTATAAAAAGTTAACCCTTGAATCGAAGCATTCCGAGCGAATAATTGTCCCAATTAATTTCTAATTCTCAATTAATCATAAGAACAAGGCATCGAAACCATAATTTGTACCGACTGGGACATTTATTAATTTCACGCAAAATACAAGAAATTAATACGAAAATCCAGGTCATTACAAAGGTATCGAAGTATATTGAATCAATGGACGAACCAAATATGTCCAACTGAACCATTCATGCTTATAATTGCAAATTACAGTTATAAATGCCTTAACGATTATCAATTGGCTGAAAATTTGCAGATGTGATCTACTTATATGAACTTGAAAACTGAACGGTCGAGATCCTAATATGTTATCGAAAACCTGATCTAATAAGCGATCCCTTAAAATGGCAAAAAAAAAAAGTATCCCTCACTAGAAGGAGCTTTTGTGTGTGTGTATATATGAGTAGATCTCATCTGCAAATTATCAACCAAATTGATAATCGTTAAGGTATTCATAAGTGCGATTTACAATTATAAACATGAACGATTCAGGTTGGACCGTTGGACAGAGTCGGTTCGTCCATTGATTTAATCTAGTTTGATACCTTAACGATCATCAATTTGGCAGAAACTTTGCATAAGTGATCTATACACTAGAACCTAAAAACAAAACGGTCGAGATGCCAAAACGCGATCGAAAAGTGGGTCCCACAATGTATCCCTTAAAATGGCTAAAAAAGGGATCCTTTAGTGGAAGGATTATAGTGAGGGATCCTTTTTTTTGTTTTTTCTAGGGATAGGGCATTAGACCAACTTTTCAATCATATTTTGTCATCTCAACCGTTCAGTTTTTAGGTTCTAATGTGTAGATCACTTCTACAAATTTTCAGCCAAATCGGTGATCGTTAAGGCATTCAAAATGGCGATTTAAGATTATAAGTATGAACGGTTCAAGTTTGATAGATTTGGTTCGTCCATTAATTTAATCTAGTTTGATACCTTAACGATCACCGATCTGGCTGAAAATTTGCAGAAATGATCTACACATTAGGACCTAAAAACTGAACGGTTAAGATGCCGAAATGTGATTGAAGAGTTGGTCTAATGCCCTATCCCTAAAATAAACCAAAAAAGATATCCGTCACTAGAAGGGCCATATATATATATATATATATATATATATATATATATATATATATATATATATAATTATTGTGCATATTTGAGGTTACTCGGGGAGGATTACTAGCGCCTAGGCAGCTACCTAGGCCGAGTTTTAGAACACTGATTCAAATCACTTTTTTATTTAGAGACATGTCAATAAACAATTGATAATAATATAAATAAAAATGTACAATAACGAAGTCTGTGAATCGAACTCTGACCTTTCACTTATAAGCATAGTTAGTAACTTTTCGTATTATACGCAAATAAAACACTTACTTACATTTTATTTTCAAAAATACTTCCGTACTTCATATTTTTTGAAAGGGACTCATTAAATTTCCCATAATTTTGAAGCCAAAAATTTTATACACGTACTATATACCTTTTTTACATTTTTTCTCTCTCGTATTTTACGCATATTATTGAAAAAAATACAAATTAATATTGTAAAATTTTAAAAATCAATTAATTAAAAATATTTTGCCGAACTTTTCAACGAAATATTTGATGAGATGTCCGAATTATACACGTACGTATTTTTGCAACTTTACACGTCCCTTTTTACTAACTATGCTTATGAGTATGAATGTCACTAGACCAAATAGTACTAATTCATCCATATCACATCATTCTTAGTAGTAACCTAGTTGCAATCAAGGGTGTATGTGTGTGTGTGTATAAATATCGAGTAGTAACCTAGTTGCAGTCAATAGCTTCGAAACATTTTTAGACTTTATAACGTCAAAGCGAACAAAAAGAATAACATGCATCTAAATCTTGATTGCAACCCTAATAAGCTTATGGATTTATAACAGTCCTTAACTTTAGTTCTTGATGACGCATTACGTGTTATTCTGTTTCAATTGAGCTTGCTTGGCTCGGAAAATGGAAGCACATATGGTTGGAGGTTGATTCTTCTCTAGTCATTGATTTTTTTTGTCATCCCTCGATCTCTTGTTTCTTGGAGACTTTGTGTTCGTTGATTTAATTGTTTATACCGAATGACTTTTCATGTTTCTCATATTTTTGAGAAGGTAATTAATAAGGTAGCTAATGTAATAACCGAGTTTTGTCTTCTTTAATCAAAGTGAAATTGTGGCAGACACCTTTCCTTGTTTTAGGCAGTAGAAACCGGTGCTTTATCTCTTTCATGATTGTGCATGATGGAAGAACAGATCAATAGCTAGCAAACAGATAACTCTCCCTCATTTCCTCTGTTTCACGTCCGAAAAACAGAGCAAAAGCTCTCAATTCTCTCTCTCGCTCCACCGGCCACCAATCTGTACCAAACCACCTCCCACAGCTTCAAATCGATCTTGCGCAGCTACAGGTGGCAGCCTTTCTCTGCAGAACAACCGGAAACAACGGCGGAAACCGGTTTGTTTTAAAAACCCGTTTTAGTTCCAAGCTTGATAACTCGTGCTTCCGGTCACCAATACTCACCAAACTTCATCCTCGAGCTCGCCTCAACTTCCTGAAGCTCCTAGAAGCAGCCTTTCACGGCGGCGCAGCCCGTAGCAGCAGCTGCAAGTCAACCCCGCCAAGAACGAAAACTGGAGCTATCGATCCGGATATCTCGAACTATAGAGCTTCGTTTCGAGTGATTCTTGAACCAGTGAGTTCGCCTTGAGTTTCTTAACAACTCTACAGAAGGGATCGAAGCCTGAAATTGAAGTTTTGACGTCGAAATCAAGCCTTGCCGAATTCTGCAAATTTTCGCCGGATTCTGGAAATTTTCCGGCCACCTCGACTGTTTTAGGTAATTTCAAACACTTCCGGTCATTTTCAGCTTACATGGTAGTTATGAAAGTTGTTAAGCATGATGAGATGAAGAGGAGCAGCCCGGCCCCGACACCATTGGCGGTGGTCGGCGGCGGCTCTGCCACTAACTCCGGCAGCCCTTTCCGGCCACCTCTGGGGGTCAAAAATATGGTTTCCGTGCATTCTTAGATTCTATATCTCAATACAATCTTTTCGATATATTATACGCAATTTTTGGATATCATATGATTAAGTTATGAAATTTTACGTTTCGATCGATTTCGATCGTTAGATTTGTGATCTGTGAAGTTAGGACCGTCAGATGGACTTGTAGTTTTGATATGATGATCTTATGACTGTCCTAGTGGCTTTGTGTGGTCATGGGCGAAGATCCGACCGTTGGATCTTCGTATAAATGCAAAACAGTGATTAGGGAGGCGATTCGTGAGAATCCGTCCGTCAGATTTTCGTATAAGTTTGTAAAGATGTTAGTAAGGACGATTCAGGAAGATCCGACCGTTGGATCTTCGTGATGATTTTTGGAGGATGATCCTAAAGGTGATCCGTGAGGATCCGACCGTTGGATCATCATTTAATTTCGATCCGACCGTTAGATTGTCGTTTGAGTATGTTTTTGAGTTATTGGCTAAGTGAAGGTCATGTTTGATTAGGTGATTGACGGTATTACTTGGGTGAGCAAGTTCGGTTGTGAAGTGTGTTAAATTGAAGACGCAGCGGGAATATCGAGGTGAGTAAACCTCACGTGGTTCATATTACGAACTGAGTACTTTTAATTACTTTATTTTGTCGTAATTGTGTGAAAATATTTATGGAATAAATATTTGTTTTAAATCATATGGACTTGATCAACTACGGTCCATAGGTAAGTAAAATGATTTCTATTATACAAAAATGAATTTCATGATTTTCTTGTGTGAATTATAGTTGGTATTAGTGGTCATTCCTGAGTGGGTGATTACGTATATATATATTTATGTGATTATATATGGAATGGTGTGACATGGAGATGTGTGGTTTTATAATGATTTAATTGATGTGAAATCGAAAGCGTGAATTTACCATATTCATTTATGATAATAGTGATTGGTGAGATTATATTGGAAATCTATGGATGACGTGGTATTGAGTGATGATATGATTGAGAATGGATTGGTGATTTTTGGAGTTGTATTTTGAGCATATATTTACACAATAATAGTACGTATCATGGAGTTATTGATCCTATTGTGTGAAAGAATACTGTTGTGCTCGATTTTGGTTTTAGGGTCAACATAGTGACCAGTATGAGGGAATCGGATGCTCTAATACTAGGTGGATGATGGGCTACGATTGGTTGAGTGTAAGAGATGCCACAACCCTTATAGGGTGACGGGCTAAGTTGTGTATGCATATCGGATGCTCTAATCCTAGGTGGATGACGGGCTACGATTATTTGAGTATGTGTATCGGATGTTCTAACCTATGTTGATGAACTACGATATTGACAATCATGTCGGATGCCATAACCTAGGCCAGGTGATGGGCTACGATTCAGTTAGAGCTCTAGTCTGTCAGTCACCGTATTTGTATAAATACGCTTTCGGGGTTTTGAGAAGAAAGATGTGAGTTTAGATCCCGTATTAATCTTTGGTGATTTAGAGTTGGTGATTTTAGTGACTGATTTTGGGGATTGTGGATTGCTTCGTGGATGTTGTGATTGTTGGTTGTTTTGTTTGAGTTAAAAGAAATATGATTTAATAAATCAACAGTTCATTCTTGTTTACTCATACGAGCTTCAAAAGCTTACTGGGTTTGGTGTTGTTGCAATCCCGGTACACTATTCAAATTGTGTAGTGGGTAATCCTGCAGGTCAGGAGAATCAGGGCGGTGATCGTGCGGGTTAGAGTATTTGTTATAGTTTTACAGCAATTGTAATAGTGAGGTGAGTTAAACTCATTTGAGCCTTACAATTTGATTTGGTGAGAGTGTGCTGTAATAAATAACTTGAGAATTTGGTTTATTGTATTATTGAGAGGTGTGAAGTGTGGTTGTTTGTGAGAAAAAAATTCAGGACGTTTATTTGTAATTGTTATTATTCATGTTTCGGATTTGAATTGGTTATTCAAAATTCGGGGCGTGACAACTGATCTGTTGTCAAATTTCAGTACATCTTCTTCTGTGTGATGTGGTGTTATGTGATCCTCAATTTCTTTTATCTCATTGTAACAACAGCATTTTAGGTATTTTTCAATGTCGTTTTTGATAATTTGTATTTTTGTTCGTTGTTTTGGAAGGTTTGGTTGGGCCCCCTCCTATTGTATTCTTCCTTGATTGATAAAATTGAGTGGTAGGGAGGCTTTCTCCTCCTCTCTTATCCCTTGCTCTTTAACAAAAGAAAAGAAAAAAAGGAAAAAAAAAAAGAAAAGCAAAAGACAAAGTGGTTAGTCGTCAAGACTTTAATCATTTTTTATTCCTTGCTTAGGTTTAAAAAGCAAATGAATTGGAAAAGAGGAAAAAAGAAGAAATATCTGGTACGTGAATCACGCATGCATGCTCCAAACCCTACTTGCATATTAACACACGTCATCCCCAACAAGTTGGTACATAAGCACACCAGCTAGTTGTCTCTATTTCGAGATCCCTAACTCTGCACAATGGAAGAAATACGTACTTCCGAACAATCCAAAACCCTCTATCAAAGCCTCAGAGACGGTGATGTATTAGAAGTGGTGAAAGCTTATGCAAAAGCTACTACTCTTGATGCAAGATTAAAGCTAATTCCAACAGTGCACGACGACACAATCCTCCATATGGCAATTTACATGAGGCAAGAAAGCATCGCAATGACAATCATCGAAATTAGCAGCAGGGATAATGACGAGCTAATCACAAAACGCAATCAGTTTGGAAACACAGCTCTTCATGAGGCCGCAGCAACTGATTTTGTACGTGTTGTGGAGAAGTTGTTGGAAAAGGCACCAGCATTGCTGTCCATTCCAAACGAGAAAGGGGAAATGCCTCTCTATACAGCAGCTCACTTTGGTCAGAAAAGAATTTTCATTTTGCTGGCTGAAAAACTAAAAAACAATCATTGTGATCTTCGTCCTCATTTCAGCTCCCTATCTCCTTCCTACAAGTCTGTTGAAGAACTTGACGAGCTCTCCTACGGCCCTGAACACATACGCAGTACCATTCTTCATGCTGCAATACATGCCGAGTTCTTTGGTAATTTTCGAGCTACTTGGTTACGTTCAAGCAATAATACTATGAACAAAGTTTTTTGATCTTCTCCATAACTTGAATATACAGAGCTTGCACTTTTGATAGCTAGAAAGCCAGAGTATGCGAAAATTGTTCAACTAAGAGACAAAAATAAAAAGACGCCTCTTCAGCTCCTCTCATCCAATTCTTCAGCATTCGAGAGTGGAATGAAATGTGGACTGATCAAGTGGTTGATTTACAAGTGTATGTATCATCATCCCTAATCTTTCTTTACGCAATATATATATATATATCTATATATATATATATATATATATATATATATATATATATATATATATATATATATATATATATATATATATATAATAACTATATCTATATCTATATCTATGTGTGTGCGCGTGCGCGCGTGTGTGTTTATTTATGTATAATTTATTCATAATGTAGGTGCTCCATATGAAGATGTTAAAGAAGAAGATGCTCATGAACAAAATTCCAGTGATGAAAGTCATGTTCAAAGTTCCAAAAGATCAGTTACTCTGTTTCTAAGGCGAGTCTTCTCTTCAGGTACGCATAATTTCACCAAATTGATAGATCGATGACTCTGTGATCATAATTCGTTTGATCGATCGATGAACTGATACACATACAAATTTCTTTTGGCAGTTAATAGATTGGTTTGGATTGTTCTTCGAGGTACAACACCCTTTCCCTGATTCTCTATCAGAAATATTACTCTTTTATTTACACACACACACACAACTATTGCATGTATAAATTCACGTGTAACTGCAGCATGGAGTACGATGAAGAACATATACGACGAAAGGAAGAGGCATGTATTGGCTTTAGAACTAGCCAAG